>NW_024718697.1:87500-95000 GCF_018991925.1 Homarus americanus
AGAGAAAGGGGAGGATGAGGACGAGACTGGATGTGGCGGCAGGAGGGATGGAGATGGTCTCATGGGGAAGGAGTAATGGGGTGATAGTTCAAGACTGCGAGCTAATTAGGTAGTTAACAACAAGATACTGACGTAAGTGTGACATTCTGTATGTATGTATGTATGTATGTATGTATGTATGTATGTATGTATGTATGTATGTATGCATGCATGTCTGTCCTGATAGATGGATGGTCCTGGGTTTGATTCCTGGGCAGGGTGAAACTATGGACAAGTTTCTTGACGCAGTTTGCCTCTGTCTACCCAGCAGTAATTGGGAACCTGGATGTTAATCAATTTACAGATCGTGTTCGTTGTAATGGTTAGTCAGTGCAGTTGGCCAGTTATCTGGTTTCCTTGGATTATTCCTTGACACTGGGTCATACAGCTAGTTAACTAAGGGTGTGACTGTTGTGTTGGCGTCCTTAAGGCCTACCATCCCCGAACACGAGGGGCAGCCATCATATTGTTATGAATATATTATGTCATGTGGTGTTTGGGTCCTGGATGTAGGTAATTGCAATGTTTTGATTGGATCTCATTTCATAAGGTTAAACTAAGGACCTTAAAAACCTTATATACGACGTTAAAGGCCTATAAATATATGTCCAAAGCTCACTATACAGCCCAGCCTAAAATCTTTCCTTCAGTTCGTCTAAGCTTACAGAGCACGTCTTTACAGTCAGTGAACTAGAAAGTTAAGTCTTGGGGCCTTTATGTACATAGTGATGCAGTCACAACAAAGATCACTAGAAACGGTTCACCAAGTTAGTCGGTACCTAAGGCTGGTAGAACATTACACCGGAGTCGTAAGAACCCAGGCTGCCCACAGTAAGGTGTCACTATTATAATATTACATTATTTTTCATAATACACTAACAAGAGGTATTGTAATCTACCTGTTTAATAATAATAATAATAATAATAATAATAATAATAATAATAATAATAATAATAATAATAATAATAACAATAACAATAATAATAATAATAATAATAATAATAACAATAATAATAATATCTTGGTAACTCAATAACATTACGTGTCTGTGAGGCGACTGTACAGGGGTCACCAGTAAGCTCCTCCCCGCTGAAAGCATTGGTCTCTGGCAGCGATAGAGAATATAGTTTCATTTTATTATTCCATTTTTATACTTTCTCTTTTCATTTTTATCACAGATCTTTCCCCCCCTTACCCCTTCCCCCATCCCTTGTCCCCTAGTCCCCTGGCACACATAGCAGTACAGGCCGTGTGACCTGTTAAATGCATTTCACAAAACTAAGGGACCCGCTAGATCAATGACTTCAATTTTTCTCAGTTATGCATTTGCTTGCAATATTGCTCTCGTAATTTTTAGGCCCAGGTTATTTTCATCTCCGTTGCATGTTTTCTCCATGATTGCATGATGAAATATTTAGTTCCCTCTTGTTCATCCATCGCTTTGAGAGTTAACCTGTTCACCAACTTGACTTTAATGTAAAAATGTTCAATGAACTTGGTGCGTTATTAAATATACACTGAATATGCGTAACCCTTTGTCAGAAATACGAAGTCAAAGAGACGATCAAGGTAATATTTTGTTAGGAAGTTTTATTTTTTGGAGAGAGTTCGGTTGTCAGGGTATCTGTCACAGCGTTCTGTCAGGCGTTCGATGGAGTTTTTCTTTTAGGAGTTCTTTTTTTATTAATGGTTGGATGAGGGGAGAGAGAGAGAGTTCTGTCATCACAGTGTATCACAACATTGTCAGGCATTCAGTAGAGAGAGTTCTCTTTTGGGAGGTGGCAGGAAATTATTACAAACGTTTATCAAGAGTTTTGTCGAGAGATTTTTGAGAGATGTACTGTGAATTCTGTCAAGAAATGAGGCATGATGAAGGTAGATCCGCCAAGAGTTCAGTCAGATTATCAGCCAAGAGATCCTGAAAAAACATGCCAAGAGCCGTCAAGAGTCCTGTCAAGATATGAATGAACACACCTAATAAAATAAAGCCATGAGTTCAGGTTAAGAGATCTGTTGAGAGATGACAAGGGATCTACCAAGAGTTATATAGCGACTCCTGCCCAGAGGTGTGTGAGTTGTTAATGTCGAGGTTTTACTGGTTTAATTATTCATACTTTTATGTTTGTGTTTGGAAATAAAAAAAAAAATAATAGTAAGAGGAGTACTCGAGGTGTATTAACAAAAGAAAAAACGAGATTATCTGAGGAATATATGAGAAATATTAAGTAAGATAAGGAAGTCAATTCTGATTTGAAAAACTACATGAGAAGTATTCAAGAGACAGAGGAAACTGTCTTGAAATATACGCAGGAAATATTAATGAAAAATCACAAGTATATGAGAAATATTCCATTCACAACAACACTCAATTTTTATTTCCCATATCCTTGTATTTTCATTTGTCGTTGAATATATATTTGAAAATTTACTTGGTCCGTCGTAAACGAAGGTCGAATTCGTTGTAAAAATCGTCATTGTAAATCATAGGTTCTTATCCGTCTGTTTACACTTTCCTCCCATTATTGAATATTCACGTCGAAATAGAGGTGTGTGTGTGTGTGTGTGTGTGTGTGTGTGTGTGTGTGTGTGCTAAAAATAAAAACAGACTAGGGGGGAGGGGGCGTGGAAACCCCTCGGGCCAGTGTTCTAATAAAAATTGAGGGGGATCCGAAAGACTCTCTCTCTCTCTCTCTCTCTCTTTCCACACTATCCTGTTACTCCTTCTTTCCCACCTTCTCCTCCTCCTTTTTTTTCTTTCCCTTTTCTCTTCCTTACCTCTTCCTTTTCCTATTCTCCAACCTCGTCTTCATCTTTCTCTTATCCCTCTTCCTCTTCTTCATCTTCCTCTCTGTTCTGCTAATATAATATCCTTCTCCCCCCCCTTTCCTTCGTTTTTCCCTCCTTCCCTTCCTCGTCCTTTCTCCTCCTTCCTCCTCCTCCTCTCCATCGTTTTTATCCTTCTCCTCTTCCTCCTCCTCGTCTCCACCTTCCACGCCTGTCTCCTTGTCTCCTCCTCTTCCTCGCCTCTCTAATCTTCCTCTTCTTCTTCTCTCTCCTTCTCCTCCTCTTCCTCGTCTCTCCTCCTCATTTTCTTTGTCTATCCTCCTCCTCCTCTTCCTCTTCTCTCCTGTTCCTCGTCCTCCTCTCTCCTCTTCTTCCTCGTCCTCCTTCTCTTGCCATTTCCACCACCCACTTTCCTTGTCATTGGATCTTGTTTATGAACTTGTGTCTTCCTCATGATGAAGTTATTGTCTCTCTCTCTCTTCTGTTGCCACCCTAATTCCTTATTTATCTTCCCTACGTCTCCTACTTCCCGTGTTTATCAATCACTCTCCCTCCTCCCATTTATTACCATGTATCTCGTGTCTGTTATCACCCTGATTCCCGTTTCTTTTACATTTTTTCTATGTCGTCGATTTTTCATTTCCTTAATCCTCATGTTTTCTTATTCATTCTTTTATTTTCTTGTATTTTGTCTCTGTCTTATTCTTTCTTTCTCTCTCTTCTCATTTATTATCTTGTGTGTTTGTATCATTTATTAATTTGTTTTTCTTATTTATTCCATTATCATCTCCATTTTTTCGCGTTGTTCCAGGTGTTTTTCTTTTCTCTTACCAGCTTCTCTTCTCCTTTATTTGTATTTCACTTCTTCTCATTTATTATTTTGTCTCGTTTCTTTCTCTTTCTACCCTCTTCTCTTCTCTTTTCTTCTCACGTTTATTTGTAATTTCTCTCGTCTTAATTTTATTCCTTTATGTCTTTTCCCCTTTCAATTATTATTATTATTATTATTATTATTATTATTATTATTATTATTATTATTCATTACTTCTTGCATTCCTCTCTTATTATTCCAAGTCTTTTTTTATTATTTGTTATTATTTTTCTCTTCTTTAATTAACGTATCTTCTGCCTCCCATTTATATTTATCTATTTTCTTATTGTTTTCCCATTATTTTCTTTTATTTTCCTAATTATACTTTCTTTAGTGTGTGTGTGTGTGTGTGTGTGTCTTCGTATTCTCGTTATTCCCTTTTTCACACAGACACACGCATACACACCTCTTCTCTCCTCTTCTCTTCTCTTCTCTTCTCTTCTCCCCTGTCTTCATAAGTTTAATATTTCTCCCTTCTCTATTATCCCTTCGTCACTGCCCTTCCCCTCTCTCTATCGCTGTTCATTGTTTCCCCTTTTTATCAACACTTCTTCCCTTCCCCTCCATTTGTACTACAGGCGTCGCTTCTCCTGTTTTCTCTCTCGTTTTAGTCTGTTTGTCTATGTCATTATGATATTTGGGTTTATTTGTTTTATTTGTTTACTTTTCTCCTTCTGGTTTATATTGTTTGCTTTTGTTATTGTTGTTTTTTCTCCTTTGGTTTATCGTTCGTTTGTTTGTTATTGATTTGGTGTTTTAAAATTAGGTTATTTATCGTCTTTTTTTGTGATTATTCGATTTAGGGTTTGCGTTGTTTATTCAGTTTTTCATATTGCTGTGGTTTACCCTCTTTGTTTATCTTGTTTGCCATTCCTTGTTGTGTGTTTAGCATTCTGTTTGTGAGTTGTAGACATGTGTGAGCCAAATCCTGTGTCTGTGTGTGTCTGTGTCTGTCTTTGTCTGTCTGTGTACGGAAATCTTACAGGGAATTCTCGAGGGTTTGAGAATTAACAGTGGATTTTAACTAACTATAACTATCTAACTATCCTCTAACTCACTAAACTATCTAACTATCATCTAACTCACTAAACTATCTAACTATCATCTAACTCTCTAAACTATCTAACTAACCCACCATAACTCATTAAGTATTCTGGTTTCTCATTGGGTACATTTGTTAAACACGCTGGAAGGTTTAATGAGGTGATGTTTGTCATGAATCATCACATTAATTTTCTTCTCGTGAGCCAGATTTGAATGTTTCCTCTTGTTTGTTCTCAATATTCAACATTCTCAGTCTGTCAGTCATCTTGGATTTTAGGTCGGTCCCTATAAACTCACGGGAAATATAGCTGTGAACAACTTCATATTTTTCCCGCCTCTGTTGACGGTTGTGTAATATTTTAATGTGATTCTGATCTTTTAAAATTATGATTTTGTATAATGTAGTATTACTGATACGTAATTTGTCTTCGTATGCCTTATTGTGGGTAAAAATAAGTATATATTAAATGCATCCTCCGAAAGCGTGAATTTGCTACCAGAGTTTAACAATTAATTCATGTATAAGATTTCTGATAAACTTCCTGCGTGCTTATGTTTGAAATAATAAATGTATGTATCTTTATTTAATTTAGATAAATATCTCTCTCGTCAGAAACGGTCATCCCAACGATTATGAATAAACTCATTTATAAATACATTATTACTTCAGGACAAAATCGGACAAGTTTGCAACAGCCAATCAGCTGGGAAAAAACGCGCTATAGTGCTGTTCTTCCTTATGTTTTGTTGACAGGATATTTCACCAATTCTGATCCTCTTCTCATTGGCTAAAGGGATGCAGTTGGTGGGTGGATACAATACCCTTCTCCTATCCTAAGGTTCTCTGGTTCGATCTAAGGTTACTCCCAGACCACCCAGGTGTAAATGTGTGCCTAAATTTACAGATGGGGAAGGGAAGGTAGACGAGTACAGTGCCGGACTATATATATATATGCAGCATCCATGTGTACCGAAGGCTTAGTATACACTGTGCTGCATCAACACTTTCCCTAACCGGCCTTCGGGTTAATGGAACCTATTTCCTCTTGCTTGAGTAAAGAAAGAAATACAGGAAAACTGGTAGAATAATAATAAAAAAAAATAATTGACCATATAATGAGATATGACGGGATAATGGTAGAGATATTAATGAGTAAAATTGACCGTAGGAGGGCCAGGGGGAGACAGAGACTGGAATGACTGAATTCTGAGAGGGTTGGTAAAGACAGCCCTAAAACTTGTATGTATATGAACATTATGGTCGCCAGCCTTTAGATATAAGAATGCCCCATTGACTAAAATAATCATCATTGTTTTATAGACACACAACATACAGTATATATATATATGCTTATGTCGCATTATTTTTTTTTAACTTGTTACTTCATTAACCTCTTTGAATCTGGTCTGTTGTTGAGAATCATGAGACCAAAGGTAAAAAAAATTCAGTGTTATGAAGAGTTACACCTGTATAGCATTAGGTTGTTTTGTCTTCTGATATATGATACCAATTGTTCATCTTTTATTATTTTTGTGTGTTGCCGCTACAGTCATATAGAGCAGGTGAGGCACACAGCATCACGGGGAGCTTCTGTTGAGTTTACCATCCCCCCCCCATCCTGTGTGGTTCTTCTTATATCCTTTTATCTTCTTGTTTATCACCACCTGTTTGTTTACTCACACATCATGTTTACTCGCGTCTTTGTAATTCTAGTTTACTATCATTTGTCTGTTTACTGTTTTATTTTCCTCTCGCTCTTACCGGTATTTTCCATCACGTTGCAGGGAGACTCAACTCAAAAGCTGGACTCATTCTCTCCCATAATGTTCTCTCGTTCAGCCTCTCTTCTTTGTTGTAAATATATGTATCTCTTCTTTTTAATATATTTCTCCATTTGCAACACAGCCCCATGATCACATTTGGATTAATCCTCGTTGGTCTCTGTAATCCAGAGTCATCCATCAATATTTCCATCCTCCCGTACACCAGTTGACGTCATGTTATCCACTCATGTACGCACACCGCTGCTTCCTGGATCATCTTTTCTCCCTCTGTCTCTCTCTCCCTCTCTCTTTCTCCTTCTTCTTCTTCTCCTCTTCCCTCTCCTCTTTTTCATACATCCTTATCTTGTGACTCCTATTTCATCTTGTTTATTCTTGATGTTTACTAAAAATTATCCTCCATTGTCCATTTGCTCGTTCACCTTATCTAATGTTGTTTATTAATCATTGTGTTTACTTATAGCTATTGTTTACTTCTCTTGTTCTCTGTAATTATCAACTAATTCTATGTTTATCCTGAAATCTTTTATTCTTCTTTTTTTACTTCGTCTTCTTGTTATCATCATCCATTTATGTATTTACTCTCACTTCTTGTTATTGTACATTATCATTCCTTCCTTGTTTACTCTTGCTTCGTGTTTGTTTGTTTGTGTTTGTGTTTACTTTTACGTCTTATTTATTGTAATTCCCCATCCCTCGTGTGTTTCTCTTCCATCCTGTTTATTCCTACTTCTTGTTTACTCTCTCCTATCTTTGTTACACTGGTTTACCATCCTCTTGCTCTCCCTTCCATTTCTCTCTCCAGTTTTATTCTGATTTCATTTTTCAGACCTCCTCCCCCTCCTCTCTCCCCCCCTCCCCTCCTTCTCTCCCCCCTCCTCCCTCTCTCCCCCATCCTCTCTCCCCTCCCCTCCTTCCCTACCTCCCCCTCTTCTCACCCACCAATCCACCGCCCTTGGTATTCTCGCCTCTTTTACAT
>NW_024718697.1:100000-265000 GCF_018991925.1 Homarus americanus
CAGTGATGTCTTCTCTATTAGACCTCAGATACATTTAATAAGAACCGATGTCAATTTTAACTCGGGGGTGAGGACGCTCGGGGATGTGTTGAGTTTCGACGTTAATGTAATACTCTCACGTTGTGTTTAGTTGTGTGTGTGTGGGTGTGTGTGTGTGTGTGTGTGTGCGTGTGTGTGGGGTCAGGAACAATATCTTAAAACTACATGGATTCTCGTAACTAGACAACTGCAGATAACATTTGTACACATCATCAAGAAATAAAAAGAGGGGGTCTGTCTAGAGTGCCCCAACAGAGGTGATCAGGAGGAGGTGTGGCAACTCTCAACACAGTGACAGCGGCTCCTGCACCTGTCCTCACCGCGTCCTGCGAGAGACCATTGTCCACTTGTCCAACATCCCTTCCATCCTGCGAGCTGGCCAGAGTATCCTCCTACGCTGTATCCTCCTGCGCTAGGATTTGAAGATGTTTCTGCTGCTTACCATTGATCCTTAATTCTTCCCCTTTGGGTTTAATAGGCACCCTCTTTGTCTATTAGTATGTGACTATTACGTTGTTATAGATTTATACGGCCATACTTAATCCTACTGGGATTTGAAAACGGGGTTGTTCCTTAATCCTCTCTTGCTGTAATCCTTCTCTCTGGATTACATAGCGCCCTCTTGTCTTATTTCTGTATTTGGATCGAGTATGCTTTCCTGTACTTCTACATGGCTTTGTCCTACACTGTATTTTCCTGACCTTTCCCACGTCTCTTTTCAGCTTAGGAATCAATCATTACATCTCAAGGTAATCATCACCCCTGCTGCAGCCTTCATCCTATGCATCAACCTACCCCGTCCTCTCACTCCCCTCTACCTCCCCCCCGCCCCTACCAGGACGAAGGAAAGCCGCCTTTAACTCTCTTCTCTTAAACAATCCCTTTATAGATGAAGTATTGCTGTCCCCCCATCAATTCATCTCCCCCTTCCATCCCTCTCCCCCCTTCCTTCTTCCCCTCCTCTATAGAACATTAAGGGCAGGGTCATTGCCGTCACTTCTCCCTGGTCCAGGTGTCAAGGGCTGTGATTGGTTCCTGGTAATTTGATGATCCATAATGCTGTGTTCTGATTGGGTGTTCGAGTTGTTGTTGTTGTTTATACTAGGGTCCAAAAACTGGGTCAGGTTCTTTGAATGACCCTGAAACTTAGAAGGGACCCTATAGTAAAGTCGGGCATCACACTGAGGTCGGGTATTACAGTGAGGTGGAGCCCCATACTTGAGGTCGTACCCCATACTTGAGATCGGACCCCATACTTGAGATCGGGTCCTATGCTGAGGTTGGGCCAGGCCGGGGTTCCCACACTGTCCAGGCCACAATCTGTCATCGGTTGAGGCGGCGACAACGTGATCCCTGCGACGCCCAGTCAGTAAGTGACACCTTCCTGCCTCCCCCTCTTGCTCTCCTCCCTCCCTCCCTCCCTCCTCCGTCTCCCTTTACTCCCCCTTCCTCCTTCTCTACCTCCTGCCTCCTGGCTTCTCTCTCCTGCCTCTTGCCTTCTCCCCCTGCCTCCTCCGTCTCCCTTTACTCCCCCTTCCTTCTCCTCCCCTTACCTCTCCCTCTTGCATCCTTCCTCCCTCACTCTTTCCTTAGTCTTCCTTTACTCTCCCTTCCTCATTCTCTCCCTCTTCTCTCTCCTGCCTATCCCTTCCTCGTCATTCCCCCACCCCCATTCTCCTTCCTTCACACTTCACTCCCCTTGGTCCATTCCTCCTCCTGCTCCTTCCGTCCTTCCCCTTTCCTTTTTCCCTTTCTTTCTCCTCCTCCCGTCACACTTTCCTCATTCCCTCACACCTCACTCTCCTTCCTCCATTCATTCTTCTCCTCCTCCTCCCTCATTCCTCACATTCCTCCCCCTCCACTCTCTCATTCTTTCTTTCTCCTCTTCCTCCTTCCCTCCTTCCTCAACACTCCACTCTCCTTCCTACATTCTTTCTTCTTCCTTCCTGTCTCTGTCGTCCTCAGTCAAACTCTCCCTTCCATTCTTTAATTAATGGTATCCACTCTTCTTTCTTAGCTTTGCTCTCTACTCCACTCCCTTCATCTTGTTTCTGCTTCTTACCTAACCTCTCTCTCTCTCATTGGCATTATCTTGTACTTATTCTGTTGTATCTTTTGTTTTTGTTTACATTTCTATTATCTTTCCTCATCCATTCTCTATTTTCCCTTTCATCACATTTTTATCCAGTTTGGCTGTTCTTCAGTTATCACGTCGTTCCTTTATTCGTCTTATACCTCTTTAAGGCTCGGATATCCCTCTCAAGAGATCAGATATTCCACCTCTTGGTAATGATAAAGTAAGATATTATTCTCAAGGAGTTGAATCTTCCATCCCATGAAGTCAAATATTTCTCAACTTACCAGATGTTTCGCTTTATAGAATCCGATCATAAGAGGGTTGAATATTCCTCCAAATATCCAAAATATAAGAACAAAAGAACATAAAAATGGAGGAAACTGCAGCGGGCCTATTGGCCCATACTGGGCAGTCCCGTTTACACCCAACCCCTATTGCTCATATAAGCATCCAACCTATGTTTGAAGCTATTCAGCGTATTCGAGTTAATGATGATATTTGGTAACTTATTCCATTCATCCACTACTCTATTTCCAAACCAGTGTTTACCTATTTCGCGTCTAAATCTAAATTTGTCTAATTTAAAACCATTGTTACGAGTTCGCTCCTGGTTGGATAGTTTGAGTACCTTTGTAATGTCCCCTTTGTTTAGCCCTGACTTCCATTTATACACCTCTATCAGGTCGCCCCTCGCTCTACGTCTCTCGAGGGAGTGCAAATTAAGATGCTTTAACCTGTCTCTATACTCAAGGTTCCTAATGCCCAGGATTAGTCTTGTCATTCTCCTCTGAATTCTTTCCAAGGATTCTCTATCCATTATGTAATACGGTGACCAGAACTGAACTGCGTAATCCAGGTGTGGTATAAGCGCAAGATACAGTTTTAGGATGACCTCGCTAGTCTTGTAACTAACACTCCTTTGTATGAACCCAAGTAATTTATTAGCCTTGTTTCGAGCAAAAACACATTGTTTGCATGGCTTAAGGTTCCTACTTATTACTCCTAAATCTCTCTCGCAGTCGGATTTCTCTATGGCATCGTTGTTCATCTGGTATCTGGTTTCCCTGTTTACATCTCCTATACTGAGTACTTTACATTTGTCCACGTTGAATTTCATCTGCCATTTTTCAGACCATTCGAAAAATTTGTTTAGATCTTCCTGTAGTTTTGCGAAGTCCTCGTCAGATTTAATAACACGCCCTATTTTAGTGTCATCAGCAAATTTACTTATGTTGCTGTCTATTCCGATATCTATGTCGTTTATGTATATAATAAATAATAATGGTCCAAGTACTGAGCCTTGGGGAACTCCACTAGTGACGTTGCTCCAATGGGACTTAATGCCGTTTCTGCTCACTCGCTGTTTCCTGTCCTGTAACCACGCCCTAATCCATTTAAGGATATTACCTTTGATGCCATGTGCTTCTACCTTTCTAATTAGTCTTTCGTGGGGGACTCTGTCGAAGGCTTTGCTAAAGTCGAGATATATCACATCATAATTGTGCCCTTCGTCCACCGATTCGAAAACTGATGAAAAGAATGTTAATAGATTAGTTAGACATGAACGCCCGCTTGTGAAGCCATGTTGGGAATCATTGATCAACTTGTGCTTCTCCAGGTGGTTTTGAACAGAGTTTGAAATGATTGATTCAAGTAATTTGCCTACTATTGATGTTAGACTGATCGGGCGGTAGTTAGAGGATAGTGATCTATCCCCCTTCTTGAAAATCGGTATTACATTCGCTATCCTCCAGGATTCTGGTACTACACCTGTTTTTAAGGACATGTTAAACAACTTTGCTAAGGGCATACTAAGCTCTTCCTTACATTCCTTTAATACTCTGGCAAATATCTCATCCTTCTCTTCAGGTTAGATCTTTTGCTTTATAGAGTCAAACTTTAATTCCCAGAGGACAATAATCTCTCTCTCTCATCATTTTTCTTTTTCTTGTAAGGGATCGAAATCTTTCTCACCCAGAGGTCAGTCCTTCCTCTTGTACTAGACAATCTTCCTCGTTCATGGTCCACCTCCTCCCCTCCACCACCGGTTCTTCCCCTCTCTCTCTCTCTCTCTCTCTCCTTGCTCCATTCCCCTATCTCAACTATGCTCACCCTTTTCTCCCCTCTCCCCAGCTTCCCTCTCCCCGGCCTCCCCTTCCGTCTCCCCATCCTCCCCTACCGTCTCCCCATCCTCCCCTACCGTCTCCCCATCTTCAAATCCCCTCTTTCCATCCTCCTATCCCTTCTCCCCTCCCCCTAGCCTCCCTTCCCCTCTCCCCAGCCTCCCTTCCCCTCTCCCCTCTCCCCAGCCTCCCTTTTCGTCTCCCCAGCCTCCTCCCCCTTACAGGCTCTCCCCGGGTTACCTGGCAATATGCAACCTGCCCTCCCACCAGCCACCTCCGCCTACAAACATGCTTATGCACAGAAGTGAAGAAGTCAAATATTCCCAGAGCCCCAGAACTGGTGAGGGAGGGGAGAGGGAAGGGTGAGGAGAGAGAGGGAGAGGAGGTGGTCAGGGAGTGAGGAGGGGAGAGGGGAGGAGGAAGAAGAGAGAGAGGGAGAAGAGGAGGAGGAAGATGGAAGAGAAGGAGGAGAGGTGAGTGGAAGGAAACTGGAAGAAGGGAGATGGAGAGGTGGGGAAAGGAGGAGGAGCTATTGGAAGGAAGAAGGGGGTACTTGGTAGGAGGCAGGAAAGGAAAGAGAAAGTTAATAGAAAAGGAAGGGAGAGGAGGGAAAAGTAGCTGAAAGGAGGTAGAGAAGGATGGAAGAGGAGGGGGGCTTAGGAGAGGGAGAATTTGTTGGAAGGAAAACAGGGAGAGGGAAGGAATGGGAGAGAGAGAGAGAAGGGAAGGAAAGGGAGTAAGAGAGGGGTAAAGGAAGAGGAAGGAGAGGGAACAAGAGAGGAAAAGGGAGAAGAAGGAGAAGGAATATGAGAGAAGAGATAGGAAGGAGAGAGAGTAAGAGAGGAGAAGAATTGAGAGGAATGAGAGGGAGTAGGAAAAGAGAAGAGGGGAGAGGAAGGAGAGAAAGTAAGAGAGGAGGGGCAAGGGGTGATGAGTGTCCGAGGATAAGTGGATGAGAGGGAATATGTTTAAAGGGAGAGTAAACAGAGGCGAATAAGAATGGGGAGATGAGAGAAACAGAGAATTAACGGTGACAGGAGCTAGGACAAAATGAAGAAATACAGACAGTTGAAGAAGATGGGAATTACGACAAACAAAAATAAATAAAGGTGTTATTGGAATAATTATAAAATCCGTACCGTAATAACTGCGCCAGCACGAGCGGTCATCAGTGTCTGGCGTTCGTAAATTATTGTACGTCAGACGAACAAGTGTGACGCTGTGATTAGCCGGAGTTACTGTTGATGATACAGTTTGTGACCTTTGACTCCCAGCCTTGCTAGGAGGGACTCTTGGTCTCTGGTGTGAGTAAATCTGAACAACTTCAACCATTCATCCTAGGTGAGGCCATCGACCACACCCTGACGAAGTTAGTTCCTCTTGAGTGTAGGGAAGTTAGAGGAGAGGGACATAGCTGTTGTTGTCGTGGTGTGTGAGGCAGCGGGGTGGGAATACCTAGAGTAGAACAACCTCTCACGTGACAGTCTTCCTTGCTCTCCATTACGACCATGAAAGAAAAAGTAAGGTAAATAAGAGAGATAAAATATATATATATAATATCAACATATATTAATAAGGAATAATCACCTTTCTTCACACCTGTACCAAGTGCTGTTCTATTTACCTGTTTATTATTATCCTCCTCTATCTGTCTGTATTGATTATTTTCACTTAATTCAACTTGTTTATTTTTCATTTTATTTACTTGTATATTAGTCTGTCAAAAATCGTTCAGCCATAAAGTTTATAAATTAAAATCATTCACCAATTTCAGTAGAATTTCACGCCGCTTGATACCTATGGGTGGCTGGGGAGGGTTTTTTATGACCTCTCGTTTTCATTGTTATTTAGTTTGATTTACGTAGTGCCTCCAGAGTTAACGAAGACTTCAAAATGTATCGTTTTATGATATACCGAAGTGAAACGTTGCCAAGGTTAACGAAGAGAGTTTGTTAACGTTTTACACTGTATTTGTTAATTATCACGAGTTCCAGTTTTTATTGCTACTATTAACGAAGTACATAATTTAACGTACCGAAATATGATGACGCTAGGGTTAACGAGGTGATTAACGTGTAATGATATATGCTAAAGGTGTGGAGTGTTGTGTCGCCAGTTTAACACACATTTAGGAAAAGAAAAAAGTTAAACGAGGAAAAATTTGATATACTGGAATACAAAAAGTCTTCAAGATTAACGAACAGAATGTTGACTTTTATGATACCGAATAACGGAGAATAAAATAACAGTTTAACGATACTTTAGTTATTATAACCAAGAGTAACGTAGATGAGGTTATAGAATATTAACACAGAAGCTTAGTAGAGTTTAACGATAGGTAGGATAAATGAAGTTAAACGTTGATCAGTGAAGATTAACGACATGCCAAAATAACTGAGAAAATACTTTAAAAAAGACGTAGGGTTTAACGATACTATTAGTTAATATCTCTTGGAGTAAAGTGTTTAACGCCAAGATCAACGAGGATTAATGCAGGGAGACGTGGACATTGGCTCAGAGCAACACTTGACCCAAAGGTGAAGTTGACCAATCAGGGGACGACACGCCGCCGGCCTCTCTTGTCAATTACACCTGATTGGCTCGTTTAGTCGAGGTCATTTTGTCGTGTGAGCCAACTTGCCTCTGTGAGTAGATTATTATCCTGTCTTCTTCTTCCTCCTTTTGTTCTTCTCCTTTGTCTCTCTCTTTTTGTTCTCTGTTTTCCTCTCTCTCTCTCTCTCTCTCCCTCTCTCTCCCGTTCTTCTTTTGCTTTGGCGTCTTCTTCTTTGTCTCTTTCTCTCTTTTATCTTTCTTTCACTTTGTCTTCTCCTCTTTGGTCTTCTTCACTTTCTTGTCTTTAATATCTTGTGTTGATTGTGTTTGCTCTTGGTTTATTATCGTTCTTTTCTTCCTTCTTATTCCATTTCTTTGTCTCTGCAGTTCACTATTTTCCTTTTAACGTCTTTCGGTTTTTTTCTTCTCTTTTCTATTCTGTATTTTTATATTTATTCACATTGATCTATTTATTTACTCGTATTTTTCCTCCATTATGTTATTTTTATTGTTGTTTTTTCCTCATTTATTCCTTATTATCCCATCTACGTCGTTCTCCTTATTTATCCCTTGTTATGCTTTCAGTTGTTGAGAGGTTACGTATGTTGCGCAATTGTCTGTTCATCTGTCTTGCTTTGTCTGTGTACCAACCAGCTGTGTCCGGAGTTGTTCATTATTTCTTTACCTCTCTCTCTGTATTTCCTATTTAGTGTTTGTTTTCTACTCTATTTATCCTCCATTTATCATAATACAAGTTATTACTAAAATATCGTATTATATATTTTTTTTTCCAAGTGAAATTATACCAAAGGCAATTATTATTTAAAATCTCTCTAGCGTTGTGAAATAGAGCTTGTATAGGAGGTATTTTTCGTATTATGTGATTAGATGATTATTTTCACTGTATAATTCCCGACGTTTTCCTCTTAGGCTGAATTACAATAACTGATGGTACTGTGAACTGTCTTTAGGTAAGTTGTGTTACTAGACGCTTCAAGTAACTAATATTACTATAGAGTGTTTCTATGTAATTATTATTCCTATTGATTTAACTATTGATTATCTTTAAATAACTGTTATTATAGACTGTGTTCGCATAACTGGTATTAAAATGCCTTAAAGTGACTGGTATTATTATAGATTGTCTTAAAGTGACTAGTGTTAGTACAGACTGTTTAAAAAATAATGTCCAGTAAAGTTGAAAGAGTTTGATACTATCTGACAGGCAAAGTTGCTGGCCTTTTTGACAGAACAGCAGCTGTTTGATGCTCTTAAGCACAGGTGTTAGGAATAGATCCACACTTGATTACCGTATCTACCCCACAGGTGTTGGGCTGAACGATCCAAGTGATTTAGCGCAGTAGAATGTGGGGGGAGGAAGGGGGGGGGGGCTGTGGAGTACGTTTGGTCTGGTAGGAACACTCACCATGAGACTTTAGTCGTGCAGTTGCTGGAATTTTCTTACAAAAGTACGTTTGTTGAGCATAAGTGTTGCAAGAGAGAAGAAAAACAGTAATTAGACCTATATAAATGTATAACAAGTGTTGCAAATAGAGGCTACAGGTACTTGAATAGATTTGTTGCAAGACATACCTGTTAGTTTAGATGGTGTAAAGTTGCTGCAAAGGAAGATTGCAAATACTGGGGATAAGTGTAGCAAGAGAAGACTATTGAAAATACTGGATAATATGTTGCAACGGGAGATAACAGTCGCTGAATTCAAGTGACGCAACAACACAATCAATTGGTTTATCGTCCTTGGGTGAATGTGTTGCAAAAGGAAATTACCCTTTGTTGAGCGCTTAAGGAGTATACATTAGCTACATGTGTTACAACAGAGGAAAACATCCGCAGTACAAGTGTTTCAGGACCAATAATACATGTGTGAGTCCCGTTAGATACAAGGTTCCAGTGTTGCAGGATAGGTGTTGCGAATGTGATCACCGGCAGATGACATATATACAAGGTACCACCAATGTTGCAGAGGGAGGTGCTATTAGTGTGATCCCCAGCAGGTGACATATGCAAGTTACCAATATTGCAGGTGTGAGCCCCAACAGGAGCCAGGAGGCGCTGAACACCTGTGGGTCTTCCCCCAGCAGGTGGCGTGGGACTCCTTCAGCACACCTAAATCTCGGCAGGAAATTAAGTGGAAGAGAAGACGCACAATGTTGGTAGCCTTCCGGGAAGTGTTGTGGTGGATCAGCGAAGAGGAGGAGGAGGAGGAGGAGGAGGAGGAGGAAGAGGAGGAGGAAGAGGAAGAAGAATGAGATTGGAGAAAGAAGAAGGAGGATACAAAAATAAGGGAATAGGGAGACTACGAGGAGAAGGAAGGAAGGAAGGAAGATGGAACGGGCAAAAATACGTGGATAATTAAGAAGAGGAAGTGATAGATGGACGTCAGAGAGGAGTGGAAAGGGGAGCAGGAGAATGAAAAGTACGTAGCAGAGAGAGAGAGAGAGAGAGAGAGAGAGAGAGAGAGAGAGAGAGAGAGAGATCACACATTCTCTTATAATATTATCCTCTTTATTACCCTCCCCATCATTCTTCCCTGATTTCTTCGTGTTTTCCCCACTTTCATCCCCTTCTACCTCTTGCGCTCATTTTCCTCCTCTCATCTCCTAACTCCCTTCTTCCCTCTCCTCTCTCCCCGTCCTTCACTCACTCTTCCTCCTCCTCCTTCCTCCCTCTCTCAACCTCTCACCCTCCCCTCTGAGAGATGAATTTCCCTACTTAAGTTAAAGTATCACTCACTCCCGGACGCTCTCTTCCTCCCTCCATCTCTTCCTCCCTCCCTCCCTCCTTCTTTCTTCCTCTCATTCCGTTCTTTATCTCTTTCTCTGTTATTCTCTGTTCCTCTGTTCCTCTTATATCACTTTCATCTTCCCTCGGTTCTTTTGTTTTCATTGTAAGTTAAGTCTTATTTATTTTATTTCATCTCCCCCTTGTCCAGAACGAGTGGTGGGAGGGGGGATATTGTGATCGGTGTGTTTGTCTGTCTCGTCTCGTCTCGTCTCGTCTCGTCTCGTCTCGTCTCGTCTCATTCTCCTCCTCTCTGGTGAGCCCCGTGGGTATTGTTTCCAGGAGTGGGGGGGAAGGAGGGGAGGGGAGGTGATCACCTTTCCCTGGCTAGTCACACTCTGGCAGGATCTTATTCCAGGAAACTCTTACCGTATGTCCGTGTTCTTTCCTCACGTACCATATGTCCGTGTTCTTTCCTCACGTACCGTATGGCCGTGTTCTTTCCTCACGTACCATATGTCCGTGTTCTTTCCTCACGTACCGTATGTCCGTGTTCTTTCCTCACGTACCGTATGGCCTTGTCCCTATCTCACGTTCCGTATGTCCGTGTCCATTCCTCACGTACAATAAGTCCGTATCCTATCCTCACGTACCATATGCCAGTGTCCATTCCTCACGTACAACAAGATTAACGTTGATGTTTTCACTCGTATTTGTTAATTAATGAGTAACTTTTGTTGTCTTCTTCATACTGAGGTTTTTTTTTTTTTTACGTTTTTGTCGTGTTTAAGTAATGTTTCAATTGCATTCGACCTTCTTGACGTGTTGTGCCCATGGAATAATTTAAGTTGGTATTTTTATACGTTTACATTTTTTACGAAGCGTGATATTTACAGCGGTATTTGTAATTTTTTTTTTCTTTGGTGTACAAATATGTTTTCTTGGGAGTTAATTTTTTTTTTTTTGGTCATTGATATATTGTGTTTACATGTTTATAATGCTGATGAGATGCTGGTGTTTATTGTCTATTTTGTTTACATTGTACGGTAGTTGTTTGTCGTGGGTAGCTACTCCATGCTACTTAAAGGTCATTTTAAGTCCACTCAGCTTTACTGTTCCTGTTGTTACTTTACATAAAACAATACGAATTTAACTTTTTTCTTCGTAATATAGTTTTGGCGAAATATAAAACAAAACTGTTGATATATAACTTTTAGACAAGTATTGAACTGACAGTGCTTAGTGACGTCAGCAGAGTAAAACATATTCGATATAACTCAAATTACCTCCAACGGTACTTAAGAAGGAAGGAAGGAAGGAAGGAAGGAATGAATGTTTGCCTTACTATAGTTTTATCTCAAATTGGTACAACTTAAATCCACTTGGTAATTAATTTAAGCAACTTGACTATAAAAAAGACATAGATGTAATTGAATAAATATCTTAATCTTGCTCTGTACTTGTATCTGCTGATCTGACTCTCAATCTCTGGTAGTTGTTACGATGTAAATATGTCAAATTTTATATATATGTTGTATTTGAAAATATTTAGGAAACTTTATTGGTTTTGTCTTTAAGGGTTGAGTTTAACATTGTGAAATATGATGTTTTGGTACAGTGGCAGATGTCTTAGTGACTGGTGAAGTCAGGGCCACCTAAAGCTAATGGCTGACATCATCTTGTTTACATAGATATTTATCGATTAGGAATTAAATCTGTAGTTTAGCCATTAAATTGTGAAACGGGATTTAAAATTATTAGATATGAAATTCAAGGTGTAATTAGAGTATTATTTATTATATGTTAACAAGGTAATCAAAGATGCTATTACCTTGCCCCCCGACCCCCAGCCGCTCTGTTTTCACTGGAACGGGAAACCCAACGCTCAGGATGTCATTCTAGTCCCTCCTCCCCCTCCTCCTCCCCTCCGCCCCCCTGGTATAATTCGTGACGAGGTTGACCCCCCACCGAACGACCGACAGACTGCCTCACAAGATAACACCAATTGCTATCATCGCCGCCAACACGCAGGAAGGATAATAAGTGATCTAGGTGTTTGATTCTGTCTATCTGAACCTAACAATTGATCGGGTACATTACACAACTAGCCAGAGGACAAATCAGTGCCACGCTTCGGTAGTCGATAGGGATGAAAGTCCTATAGAAAGTCAAGGTTGAAAGTTACTTTATGTCGCCTCGGTAACAGTGTCATTGAGATCTCATCCTCTGATTTTCCCGGAGACAAGAGTGAGGGGAAGAGGGGGGGGGGAATGATGAGGAAGAGGAAAAGAGAGGAAAGAGAAGGGGAAAGGGGTGAGGGAAAGGAAGAAGGAATGGAAGAGGAAAATAAGGAGAGGAGAAAGGGAAGGAAGGGGAGAGAAGGGTAAAACGAGGGAGGAAGTTTGTCTGTCTCTCTAGGGGTGTGGTGTCTGGAGTGTGGTGTCTGGGGGTGTGGTGTCTGGGGGTGTGGTGTCTGGGGTGTGATGTCTGGGGTGTGGTGTGGGGTGTGATGTCTGGGGTGTGATGTCTGGGGCGTGGTGTCTGGGGCGTGATGTCTGGGGTGTGGTGTCTGGGGTGTGATGTGTCTGGGGTGTGATGTCTGGGGTGTGATGTCTGGGGTGTGATGTCTGTGATGTCTGGGGTGTGATGTCTGTTCTCTGGGTTATTGAGAGAGAGAGAGAGAGAGTGTCAAAACTTGGGTAAAAAAGTGGCCGTGTTTTAAGAGGTAGAGATGTAAGGGTGAAGTGAGAACGAAATGAAAGAGGAAAAGATTTATATGGAATAAGAGGAGGGAAGGGAGCAGAGGGGTGGGAGAGGGAGGTTGGTAAGAGACGAAAGAGGTAGAAAGGAGGTAGTTGAAGTATTAAAGAATAAATAATTACATACAAACATAAACTTGGAAGGCATATAGTCTTCATTATAGCAAGACATGTCAGGTCAAAGGTCAAGTCTGTATGGCAAATAATCCTTAATTGTTTCTTTTATTTGATATTTTTATTTATTTATTTATTTATTCGTATATTTATTTATTTATTTATTTATTTATTTATTTAATTATGTGGACTGATCCATAAATATAACTAAAATCACTTGTAGATAGATACTTTGCCATTAAGGACGAATTGAATATCCCTGAAGGAATATCGTTATATTTGCCAAACACACTGGTATATTCTAACCCGTCTTACAGAATATACAAGTATATATCTGACGACAAATCCGGATAATCAGATTTAATTGTTTAGCTTAGCATCCGGCTGACATGTTGTTTTAGGACTTGTGTCGGTCAGGGGTCAAGATCCAAGACTACTGATGGGAGAGTATCACTGTTGATCACTCCAGCTGACCAGTCCTGACCTCCGAGATTGTACTTTTTGTGATGACCATAAACGTTGTTCTTGTGAGACAGCAGGAGGAGGATTTGGTGATATAACTGGATATAAAATTAACATCTGTATTTCCTAACCTATCTACCATAACATCTGTACCTGTTAACGTAGCTACCATAACATCTGTAATTAACGTAGCTACCATAACATCTGTAATTAACGTAGCTACCTTAACATCCGTACTTGTTAACGTGTCTACCATAACATCTGTTTCTGTTAACGTAGCTACCATAACATCTGTAATTAACGTAGCTACCGTAACATCCGTACTTGTTAACGTAGCTACCATAACATCTATACCTGTTAACGGTTCTAAAACAATTAATGAATCTTTTATACTGTTGTCCATTGTTTGCAACTATTGTTATTATAAATAGTTACAAACATAATGTATTTATTTAGGTACATTAATAAGTGCGCCATACCTTGTTAGTGATCGAATTGCATATAAAGGATAATGAAAGTTTTAGCTGTTTATATACGACGTAAACATGAAAAGGTGTCCGCCCAGGTGTAATTAGTAGGTGTTGACAGTTTAAATGGGAGGGTGTGGGACGGAGGTAACCTTTCCATAAAGTTTATCTCTTGTTACGTGTCGGCCCAGGAAACGTCTGTGTTTTGTTGGAGAGTTTTACCATTAATATCTGTTTCAGGTGTGTGTGTGTGTGTGTGTGTGTGTGTGTGTGTGTGTGTGTGTGTGTGTGTGTGTGTGTGTGTGTGTGTGTGTGTGTGTGTGTGTGTGTGTGTGTGTGTGTGTGTGTGTGTGTGTGTTACGAGCACCTGGCAGAGACACATGTTACAGGACAGGCACAAGGTAGGGTAGGGAGGTAGACGAAGGAGGGAGGTTGATGGTGGCTCAAGGATGTACTGTACACCACAGGGTTCAGTGGAGGAGGTGGTGAGTGAGTGGTGAGATCTCTGTTTCCGTGTACGAGATGTCACAACATATTATCACCACCACATGAAATTACACTGATTGAAAAGACTTCACTGGCAATAGAAAACTTCACAATTAGCAGAAAACTTCTCTCTCAAAAGAAAACTTCAATTTTAGCAAAGTGCTTCACTTATCATAAAATTTCAGTCGGGCAAAAATTTACAATCACCAAGAAGCTTCAATCACAAGAGAAATTTTCACTCGATGGAAACTTTCTCTATGATAATGACGTTAATCCAGACATGTCCGTCTTAAAATATGTTTATCAGAGGCAGTTATCACCTGAGTGTGTTATCCAAGTTGTGTTGAATTCATTGATTTTTTTTCCAGTTTAAACCACCTGCCGTGACCTCAGCCTTGGTGCAAGTTTAGCCCAGAAATTTATTCATTCTAACTAAGGTTGTTAAGTCGTGGGTGTGTGTGTGTGCAAAGTTTCATTCACATTCTCTCAGTATTTTTTTCTTCATATATAAGGATATGTATAACTTTGTATGTATATTTATGTATTTAAATTACATACAAACATCCCTACGATTTGGAATCTCAGGACCAATCACAAGAGCTTCTGCCATTGGAACTAAAGGCTAAGAAACAGCTCCTGTCTTAAGCTATATCCCAGCAGATGTTCTCAGACGTCAGGTGAAGGGAAGGGGTGGTGTATGCTAGGGTTTGAGATCATCGAATATACAGTAAAAGTTGGACAGATTGAGGTAAAGAAATACCCCCCCCCCCTCACTCCCTAGTCCTACCTTGCACCCTACTCACCCCAGTCCCACCCTACTCACCCCAGTCCCACCCTACTCACCCCACTCCACTCCCGTCACCCCCTTTGCGTACACACATCGACCTTCTCTGAATAAACCACAAATAAAAAAAAATAGAAAATAAAGAATAAATGATGGCAGAGGAAGAACATATTAAAATTATGTTAAAGTATATGGCGATAATGTTGTGGGTTTTTTGTGTGTGTACTCGCGCAGGTGATGACTCTCTCAGATGTACAGGGAAATAAAGTGGAGGTATGCAGTGTGTGGCAGGGTGGGCGTGCTTGTGCTTGTGGCTACTGCCTCTGGCCGGTAATGTACAGCATGAGGGGAGGGAGAGGGGAAGCTGTGTGGGGAGAGCGGCAAGGAAATGAGGGGAAGGTGGGATGAGTAAGAGTGAGAAAGAGAGAGAGGGAGAGAGAGAGTGGGAGAGAGAGAGGAGAGGAGGCAGCAGCAGGAAGAGGAGGAGGAGGAGAAACTAGAGAGTAAACATGGAAGAGGGAGATGAGGAAAAAGCTGTAAAGGAAAAGTTCAAGAGGGGGACATGCAATGCATTAGGGGGGAAGGAGAGGGAGAGAAGAAAGATTGAGGGAGGGAGAGAGGGGAAGGAGTGGGGTGAGGGGTAAGGTTGGAGGGGTGGGAGTGGGGGGGGGCGGCGCACCTCCACCACACTCTGGGCGTGGGGGGCGGATTTGGCGGTAAATTATAATCTGTGTTTAAATTAACCTGCTGCTAACACGAAGCATTAAAGAGGAAGCGCTGCTTGGTCGCGCCCTGCTGCTGCTGCTGCTGCAAGGAGGCCACCACTTGGTGTGTAAGGCCACCACTTGGTGTGTGAGACCACCACTCGGTGTGTAAGGCCACCACTTGATGTGTAAGGACACCATTTGGTGTGTGAAGCCATCACCTGGTGTGTGAGACCACCACTTGGTGTGCAAGGCCACCACTAAGTGTGTGAGGCCACCACTTGGTGTGTGACCCCACCATTTGGTGTGTGAGATCACCACTTGGTGTGTGAGGACACCACTTAATGTGTGAGGCCACCAACTGGTGTGTGAGGCCACCACCTGGTGTGAGGTCACCACCTGGCACCTGGTGCGTGAGGTCACCACCTGGCACCTGGTGTGTAAAGCCACCACCCTGGCACCTGGTGTTTGAGGCCACCACCCCTGGCCAGTGTGTGAGGCCACCACCTGGCACCTGGTGTGTGTGGCATCACTGGTGTGTAAGGCCACCACTGGTGTGTGGCCAGCCCATTGGTGTGTGAGGCCACCACACCTGGCACCACCTGGTGTAAGGCCACCACCTGGTGTGTGAGGCCACCACTGTGTGTGTGGGCCACCACCTGGCACCTGGTGTGTAATGGCATCACTGGTGTGTAAGGCCACCACTGGTGTGTGTGGCCACCATTGGTGTGTGAGGCCACCACCACCTGGCACCTGGTGTGTAAGGCCACCACCTGGTGTGTGAGGCCACCACTGGTGTGTGAGGCCACCACCCCTGGCACCTGGTGTGTAAGGCCACCACCTGGTACCCCTGTGTGTGTGAGGCCACCACTGGTGCGTGAGGTTACCACTGGTGCGTGAGGTCAGCACCTGGCACCTGGTAAGGCCACCACTGGTATGTGAGGCCACCACCTGGCACCTGGTGTGTGAGGCCACCACCTGGCACCTGGTGTGGGGTCACCACCTGGCACCTGGTGTGTGAGGTCACCACCTGGCACCTGGTGTGTAGGCACCACCTGGCACCTGGTGTGTGAGGCCACCACTGGTGCGTGGGGTCACCACCTGGCACCTGGTGTGTGGGCCACCACTGGTGTGTGAGGCCACCACATGGCACCTGGTGTGTAAGGCCACCACTGGTGCGTGGGGGCCACCACTGGTGCGTGGGGTCACCACCTGGCACCTGGTGTGTGAGGCCACCACTGGTGCGTGAGGTCACCACTGGGTGTGTGAGGCCACCATGGCACCTGGTGTGTGGGTCACCACTGGTGCGTGAGGTCACCTGGCACCTGGTGTGTAAGGCCACCACTGGTGTGTGGGGGCCACCACATGGCACCTGGTGTGTGAGGTCACCACTTTTGGTGTGGGGTCACCTGGCACCTGGTGGTGGCACCACCACTGGTGTGTGAGGCCACCACCTGGCACCTGGTGTGTGAGGCCACCACATGGCACCTGGTGTGTAAGGCCACCACTGGTGTGTGAGGCCACCATGGCACCTGGTGTGTGGTCACCACCTGGCACCTGGTGTGTAAGGCCACCACCTGGCACCTGGTGTATGGGGTCACCACGTGGCACCTGTGTGAGGCCACCACCTGGCACCTTGTGTGTGAGGCCACCACCTGGCACCTGGTGTGTGAGGTCACCACCTGGCACCTGGTGTGTGGGGCACCTGGCACCTGGTGTGTAAGACCACCACCTGGCACCTGGTGTGAGGTCACCACCTGGCACCTGGTGCGTGAGGCCACCACCTGGCACCTTGTGTGTGAGGCCACCACCTGGCACCTGGTGTGTGAGGTCACCACCTGGCACCTGGTGTGTGAGGCCACCACCTGGCACTTGGCGTGTGAGGCCACTACCTGGCACCTAATCTCCCCAACTTAGAACTTCTCCCCAATTTGTAACCCTTTGCCAACTTACGACATCCTCCCCAATATGAGAACAACACTCTTCCCCGTCCTCAAACTCTCTTTATAACAGCCAACAACTCTCCTTCCCCACAACCACAACGCTATTATACCATAACACAACAACAACAGCACCACGACATCTCGAAGGCAATAATTCACCCCACGAAAACAACCAACAGAAACAACCACTTTACAATAATCTTCGAATCATCGATCGACGTGTGTATTATCGCGGCTTGTGATTGGCTGCGACGAAATAAAAGTCAACATCACTCCCGCCTGGCGATGTAAAAAAAGATTTCCTTCCCCTCTGTCACGTGATATTAACATAAATATGCTTCGATATATCTTCCTCTCCCCCCACAAACTGGATCGAGTATAACGAGGTATAACGGCCATAATTCAGCTTCCCTCTCGATCTACCCGCGGTGATAAGAAAGTCTGCTAAAAGTTGGTATTGATTTAGGTGTTTGATCAAGCAGCTAATTGGCTCTAGGAAATGATGATTGGCGACTGTATCCCTGGGAGGCTGGTCATTATGTTAATAACTATGGACGCTTCAGGGGTCTCCACGCCGCTGCCACCGCCGCCGCCAGCGATGACAGATACAGCGTAGGTCAACACACAACACTCATGCTTTACCTTACCGTGTGGTTGGATGTTGTTGGAGAGTGTGGTGGTGTGGCTGTGTGGTGTCTGGAGTATGGCTGTGTGCGCCTGTGTGGAGTGTGGCTGTGTGATGTGTGGAGTGTCGCTGTGTGGTGTGTGGCTGTATGGCAATGTGAAAGTGTGGTGTGTGGCTGTGTGACTGTGTGGAGTGTGGCTGTGTGTCTGTGTGTCTGTGTGGAGTGTGGCTGTGTGATGTATGGAGTGTCGCTGTGTGGCTGTATGGCATGTGCTGACACGGTCCTCAGTATAAATGACGTCGGCAACTACAGAAGTACAGTTCATTGACTCTCTGCGTGACAATGATCAGTGATTGAGTTATAGATGTACTACATTTTTTTTACTGTTATCATCCGTGAATCACTCGTCCTGGGGATGATAGTCTAACTCATCATACTGACCTCTGTTAGTGCAAGGAAAGGTTGGCCATCTTACCCAAATTTTGTGTGTGTGTGTGTGTGTGTGTGTGTGTGTGTGTGTGTGTGTGTGTGTGTGTGTGTGCCACCTGGTCTACTCTTACCACTACCACTGCAGCCACCACCACAGCTAACGCCACTACCACCACAACCATCACTACTACCAACATAACCACTACTACCACCACTACAAAAAATATCTAAACAACTACTACAGCCAAAGCCACTAGCACAATCACCACTACCACCAACACAATCACCACTACCACCAACACAACCACCACCAACACAACCACCACTACCACCAACACAACCACCACTACCACTCACCACACAACCACCACAACCACCACTACCACCACCACAACCACTAACACAACCACTACTACCACTAACACAACCACCACTACCACCACCACAACCACCACTACCACCAACACAACCACCACAACTACCATAAACACCACTATTACCAAAACCACCCAAGGGCATATTTATGGGGGTGGGGGGGTAAGTCACAAATTGATAATTCTGTTGTGAATTTGACCTAAGTGGTGATACATGGTTAAGTGAGAACTGAAGATAAGAAGTTAATACACAAATATATTAACCTCAATTCAACTGCGGTATTGTGTATACATGTAGTAAACAGGTTTTCTTTAGTTGATAGAAATATATGTTTTATGTCATGTGAACTTGTCTATTGTGTCAGTGTTGGGTGTAACTATAACCAAACTACTGGTTAGTGGCTTGTTAGGTAGTTGTCAGCTGGTGAAGGCCTGTGAGTGGTCGGTAGACAGATGAGGTGAAGGAAAAAGTTGCTGTTATAGACGGATCATGGGATCTGACTCAACTTCTGATCAGTGAACGATTGCCCAAAACTAGGTGGGTGATGTGGCTCACAGCTGAGGTTACGAGGCTACTGCTCAG
Organism: Homarus americanus; assembly: GCF_018991925.1. Classification (NCBI taxonomy): domain Eukaryota; kingdom Metazoa; phylum Arthropoda; class Malacostraca; order Decapoda; family Nephropidae; genus Homarus; species Homarus americanus. The sequence continues at coordinate 119,266 of NW_024718697.1, forward strand.
TGTTATCTTGTTAGCGGAAATTAATTTAGAATTGATCTATAACGAAGTACTAAGAGAAATACTTTAAATTTACAGAAAAGAAAAATGAGACACTTTGGTCATATAATTAAGAATGAAGGGATAATAACAGAAATATTTATGGATCAAGTTGAAGGTAGGAGGGCCAGAGGAAGCTAGAAACTTGGCTCCCCAGAGAGATACAAAACCTTGGAGGATGGGAAAAATACAGTCCAATAAATTTTAGAGTGGAGGAATGTGGTCGTCAACCCTCAGTTATAAGGAAGGTACTCTGAGTGAAGTAGTCCAACATATTAGTAACAGGATAGGATGTGATATTTTGTGAATTTATTCCAGGATAAAGTAAAGAATTGACGGGAATACGACTAGATATAATGACAAATGACACACACACACACACACACACACACACGCACACACACACACACACACACACACACACACACACCGTACATAAGAAAATACCACAAACACCAGTACAACCACACCTACTCATGACCGCTATCACCTCTACCACTACGGCAGCAATCAGAACTACCAGTACCGCCATAGCCACCAAAGCCACCACCACTACCACCACAACTATCATTCTCACCACAGCCACCACTACAATCATCGTTATCACTACCAACCTAACTACCACCAACCCCCAACCCTTAACCACTACCGTAACTACCACTGTCACGACAACTACCATTACCACTTCATCTACCACAACCCCAACTACCAACATCACTTCAATTACCACCACCACCCTCACTACCAACACCACTTCAACTACTATCACAACCACCCCGACTACCAACATCATTTTAACCACCAACACTTCAACTACCACCACCACCACCACCACTACTACTACTACTACTACTACTACTACTACTACTACTACTACTACTACTACTACTACTACTACTACTACTTCTACTACTACTTACCACAGGCCTACTACTACTACTCACCACACCACCTACCACACACCTACCACCACCTACTACACACCTACCACCCTCACCACACCTCCACCACTCCACACACCTACCACCACACACCTACCACCACCCCACACACCTACCACCACCCCACACACCTACCACCACACACTACCACCACCCCACACACCTACCACCACCCCCACACACCTACCACCACCACCACACACACACCTACCACACACACACAACCCTCTACCACCACCCAATCTCCCACACACACCCACCACCATCCCACACACACCTACCACCACCCCACACACCTCACCACCACACACCCCACACACCACACACCCCCACACCACCACCCACACACCTACCACACCCCACACACACACACCACACAACCCCACACAACCACCACCCCACACCCTAACACACCACCCACCACCACCACACCACCTACACCACCCCACACACACCCCCACACACCCACACCACCCCACACACCCACACACCACCACCCCCACACAACCTCCACACCCCACCACCACCCCAACACACCTACCACCACCCCAACACACCTACCACCACCCCACCACCACCACCAACACCACACCCCACACACCTACCCACACCACCCCCGCAACACACCACCACACCCCACCCACCCCCACACCCACCACCCAGACCCCACCACTACACCCACACACCTACCACCATCACCACAAATAATACCAGACCGCCATCAACATTCCCCATCTTGCATCTACCATCAAGAACACCATTACCACTACCACCCCCACACCATCAATCACCCATCCCCTCCCCTCCCTCCCCCCCCTCCCCCTCCCCCATCACAACAAATAATAGGAAACATGGTGAAGTCATGAGCGAGAATGTTAACACAGCCCAACCCCCCATCTCCCTCCCTCCCCTACCCTCTTCTTCTCCCTTCCCTCCCTCCCTCCCTCCCCCTACTCTCTCCTCTTCTCCCTCCCTCCCCCTCCTCCCTCCCTCCCCTCCTATCTCCTCTTCTCCCCTCCCTCCCTCTCCCTCCCTCCCTCCCCTCCCCCCCCTTAAATCTCCCCCCCCCCTCCCTCTTTCCCCAGGGGCGAGGGGAGGGAGGTAGGTGACTGTCCCTAAGGTCTCGTTAGTGGGATTGGGAGTCGCCTCATTGGGGAACAGGTTGTTGAGGATGGCGCCGTCATGGAGATACCTGTGTTAGTATATGTGTTGTGTTAGTATGATGTGTTGTGTTAGTATGATGTGTTGTGTTAGTATGATGTGTTGTGTTAGTATAATGTGTTGTGTTAGTATGATGTGTTGTGTTAGTATGATGTGTTGTGTTAGTATGATGTGTTGTGTTAGTATAATGTGTTGTGTTAGTATGATGTGTTGTGTTAGTATAATGTGTTGTGTTAGTATGATGTGTTGTGTTAGTATAATGTGTTGTGTTAGTATGATGTGTTGTGTTGTTTGTGTTGATCACTGTGGCGTCATGGCAACAAACTCTATACAGCGTCATAGGATCTAACAATATATGCCATTAATAATGTAGACAACCTGTAACGTCATCGTGGCACTTGTTGGCCTCGCTATAAACAACAACATATGACGTCATCAATAACGTGACTTGACATGACATGACGTCACAAGCGAGGCATCAAACGGCCACAGGACGAGTGTACCAACCCTCCTGTCTACACGGTGATTCCCTCGGGTGTAAACAGCTGTGTCATCTCATCGTAAACAACTCGGTAACAAGAGAAAGACTTGTGGATACTCAACTCACACACACACACAAAAGTGTTCTTGGGTAATGCATGATGTCACCGTAGAGGGTATGACGTCATCCGTGCGTAAACCATCGTATGTGACGTCACCACCGTAAAACACGCAGACATCCTGTCGCCCTTCCCTCCCACCCTCCCTCCATACACACCCTATAGTAAGTAGTCCCCCTTCCCTCCCCTCTTCCTTCCCTTCCCCCCCCTCTTCCTTCCCTTCCCCCAGTAGTGGTGTGGGCCGGGGTGTAGTGGGGTGGGTGGGAGGTGGTCGGCGGCACCATCAACAATGCCATATTGGGTGGTGGCGTCGCGTCTTAGGCCCGTCGGCTGCCCGCCCATTGAACACGTGGCACGCGCCTTCCACGACCCCGCTACACCGACGCCCCGCCCTACGCTGACCGGAGCAAACCTTCATTCACTACGACCTGTTGTAGTATTCTGTGACGCGGCACGGTACTACGTAGGAGTGTTGACAAGTGTGGCAGGTGGGCGTGGTGGTCGCGAGGTGTGGGCGGGGTTGGTGTGGGTGGTGTTAGAGAGTGGGTTAACTCTTACATTATAGGCCTCTGGATCAACTAATCAAATTTATTCTTCTTTGCCTTTTCCCTTGAGGGACCAAATTACCCCCTTTTTCCCCTCTCACGCCCTCTTCTTTTGTCCCCTTTCCCCACGAGCGCCCCTAACTAAAATATCTCCCCCTTCCCCCTCTTCCCTCCCCTCCCCTCTCTGTTCTTGTGCTAGTGTTACTAACCCTCTTTTATTGCGTCTCACTCTGCCATGTGTATTTATTCTAATTACGCCTTTAGCCTCTCTCTTTATGAAGGATGATTTTTTTCGTTCACACACACACACACACACACACACACACACACACTCACACTCACTCACTCACTCACTCACACACTCACTCACTCACACACTCACTCACTCACTCACATCCACCATTCATTATGCTTTACGAGATTCAACTTTATTTATTTCCCTTCTCTCTTTTGTGTTTCCTTTAATGTAATATGGTTCATTAGATTTTTCCATCCTTTACTATTTGTTTTTCTTTCCTACATCAAGTTTTCTCTTTAGATCCTCCTCCTCCTCCTCCTCCTCCTATGCCAACATTCTGCAAATAATCTTGATCATTTTTTCCCCGTTTTGCTTGTCTTCATCTTTGTTCCATCTTTCTCCTTCTCCCCCCTCCCATATTTCCCTCCCATTTCTTTCATCCATCCTTCTCCTTCTATTCCAACTATCCCATCCATCCCTCGGCCCTTCCTCTCTCTCCTCTTCCGCTCACCAATATTTTCCCTCTCCCTCATTCGCCCAGGAAGTTAAAAGACGAAATCAAAGCGATGCGAGAAAAACCAGGCAGCAAATTGGTTTGCGAATGTGGTTTGTAAAAAGACCTGTTGGCTGGATATTTCCTTTTCAACAAGGCTGCTTTTATAAAGACTTAAAAAACATTCTCTCTCTCTCTCTCTCTCTCTCTCTCTAGCGTCTGTACCATGAACTCAGAGAGACTATTGATGCTTCCCCAACTCTTCCACGAGTATGGCTGGTCCTCCACGGAATACAACGTCTCAGAGTATAATCCTCCACTTGAGAGTATAATTAAGTATTAACACTCTGAAGTATAATATCCTCTTTCACACCTGTTGGAGTGAGTGAGTGAAATTTTTTATTTTCCTTAGTATGAGAAAATGGTTGAGACGACACATTGTTGTAGGTATAATTTTAAGTTATAACCTGTAGAGTATAACCCATCATGGAACACGAGTTGTAAGTTGTTAGTATAATTACGTTCTTCTATCTATCTATCTATCTATCTATCTATCTATCTATCTATCTATCTATCTATCTATCTATCTATCTATCTATCTATCTATCTATCTATCTATCTGTCTGTCTGTCTGTCTGTCTGTCTGTCGTATACCTTCTGATGTAAATTGAACTCTCGCTAGATTAACACTCAACAGATTATAGCCTCGAGAGAAGAAGCCGGTCGGGAACATGTCTTTGAGATTTGTCCCTGCAGAATATATAATCCTTTTGAGAAACATGACGACGATTGCTTAAAGATTTAGTGTGGGGGGGCGTGGGGGCGTGTGACTTTAATCATATAAACATTTCTCAGGTGTTTAAATGAGGTGATTGAGGAGAATTTACCAAGATTGTTTTGGAAAGGTATTATGATGAGAGTGAACTGAAAGAAAGTTGCTGAAAGAAAGTCGCTGATAGTCCCTGCTGAAAGTGTCACTCTCTCCATTAGGTGGATTTTGCTTTGTTGGATACAGAAGTAGTGGTGTATGATCACTTTGTGTTTACGGTTCATCAGCTGTCATTGGAATTTTGAAGTATTTTTTTTTTGTACCACGCTGAAGAAACTGTCCGATTCAGGTGTTATTTGTAGTGGTTAAGTCTCGGTGTTGCGCCTCTACCTGTAACCTTTTGTGGCGCGATGTGTGGAATATGTAAGTGTGTTTTATTTGTGTGCATTTGTTTTTTTTGTATTCCTTATTCATGTGTGTCGGTGTGCCTCTAGAGCTGGTTCTTTGTACCAGCTGGACTCCTCTGACGTTCCTGCTGTTATTTAATTTTTTTTTCTTCTTGGGATCTGTCATTACTAAAAGGCGTGTTATACCTTTAACTAGGATGTGTTTACCAGCTTCATGTGGATAATGGCTGTTAGTTGGTAGACATTGTCAGGTGTTGATGGTCGGGTCTTGGAAGCTACAGGCGGTTTTGTGTAGCTGTCTTCCTCTTCGTTCCGTCGTCTCCTTTACCTAATTGGGAAACTTTTGACACCTAATGGTGGGTCACTACTGGTCTAATCTTTATTCTCATGACTTATTAAGTTCCTGCTTTTAAGCACACTGATAATAAAAAAGAACAGTATTACAATATATATTTTTTCCTTATCTTTCTTTAACATGTCCAACTTTCATGGTGTCTTTTTTGTAACTTTTACTTCGTGGTATTGTCGTCAGTACTTTGTCAGCATCTTACATTAACGAGCAAAAATCATTAAATAATTTCAAAATTCGTAATACATATCAAAATCTTGCTTCCTGCTTTGTAGCAAGTCCACTTGACACTGAAGGCCACTCATGGTGACGCGCGCCGCCCTGCCCGTGGGAAACGTTAGTCCCCATCCCATGGAGTCCGGAGTCCACGTATCTCCTATATTAACAATTATTTAGACCGAATACCACAACAGCCAAGTGTAAACCTCTAACTAAATGTCTGAGTTTGTGTTTGGGAAGCCATTTTTATTTTAGTAACAAATATTGCGAGTACCATAGAGAGAGTTAGTTCTTTATCAGCTGGCAACGCGTGTAGGGTTTGAAAACAGTTGCATCATCGTGGATCGATTTGTTCCATTCAAAAGACGCGCGACGGACGACCAGGAGAGGCTGGCAGTTGTCGACGACCCAAATAAGGAAAAAAGTATAGCATCTGTTGTCTACCTTTTATGTCATGTTAATGCCATACAATCCTGCAGTAGCTCCAGGTACTGTGTTTGGACTGGTGAGGAGAGGGTGAATGAGTGAGGCAGGTGGTGAGGGAGGAGGCGGTCCACATGGCGGGTATCGTGAGTCAGCCAGCGGGGAGATGAGGGGATGATGAGGGGCCGAGAAAACGCGGATATTATGAACCGAGGGGAAATTACCGGTCACGGGGGGGAGGCAAATTATATTAGTGGCGACTTTCTTTGTTAGTTTGTCCAATTATCTCGGTAATGCTGTCAGCACTTCTTATAAGACCATTGTGAGTGACACCTTGTGATGTGTTGCTCCTAACTGAGGGTGTAACTATATCTGTCCTTGGTATTGTTACTCTTTTATTGTATAGTAACACATAATATTATTTCTTGTGTTGTGATTGATTTTAAACATTATTTTGGTACACATTTACACGTGTATCAAGACACTGTTGTAAAGTATAGTTCACCAGTAAAATATTAAATGTTTTATGAAATGATGAAATTATATTATTAAAGTGTAGGTGACCCTGTTGAAGGAAGTAGCGGTTAAGTAAGTAGAAAGTTGCATGTACTGTACATATATATCAATGCTTTTCTGAAATGTTTGTAATTTGGATGATAGTTTTGTAAAAACCCTGAAGGAACGGAAAAATATATATGTGTGTGTGTGTGTGTGTGTGTGTTTGAAAGAGGCCATGGCGGTATTGGTAGCGTGAAGTTTCAACAAATAAGAAGCTAAGTATGACTAAGACAAGATGTTCAGTACTGTGTCTAATATCTGATTGAACATTGAAATTGTTTAACATATCAATCGTACACATTTTGACAGCGTATACTTACAAGGAATTAGAAAGATAATGACTCATTTAGCTACAGTGTTGCCGGAAACATTACATTTGGGTAATGGATGCGTGAAAAGTGTTTTACAAATTATTAGTGAAGCGTGACTGATGACAGAAATGAAGGTGGTAGCGGCAGTAATTATACGTCTTCACGAGGGGGCAGGAGAGACGCGCCTCCACCACGTGTTCCAGGCGCGTGCTGCCTGGAAGGGCGGAGGCGCGTGCAGACGGCGGGGGGGGAGAAAGAGGGAAGAGAAGGAGAGATGGGGATGTGTGCTGAGGGTGAGGGGAGAGACGTAGGGCGATGGAAGAGTGGAGGAATATGCAAAGGGAAATGAAGAAGTGGGGTTGTGTGACGAGGGAGGGGAGTCGTAGGTGGGTGGTAGTGAATGCTGAAAGAGGTAGGGACGTGCGCTGAAGGAAGTAGAAGGTCAGAGGAGGGCGCTGACGTGTAATAATAGAAGTGGAAGGAGGTAGAGGGGGGGAGGACATATGCTGAGGGGGAAAATGGATGGGTGGAGACTTGTGCTATAGGAAGGAAGTGGAAGGGTGAGGACTTGTGCTGAAGGTGAGGAAGGAAAGTGGAAGGGGTGCGGTCGTGTGGCGAGAGAGAGAGAGAGAGAGAGAGAGGTGGGTACGTGTGCTGAGAGAATGAAAGAGAGGGAGGGAGGGAGGTAGAGTAGGGACGTGTGCTGATGGAGGGAGGGAGAGAGGACAAAGACTGGAGCAACTGTTGCGGGAGTGACCCACTGACGCCGAGGTGACAGGTCCTCGCCATTGAGGGTCGACCCTATTATTGTTCTTCGTGCTGGTTGATGCCGCTTGATTCTTTTCCTTGTATTTTTTTTTTTTTTTTTAGTTTTTTCCTCGAAATTTCGCGTATTTTATTTCCTTTTCATATTGCATCGTCCTCCTCATTACTTCGTCTCCTTTATACCTACTCTGGTTCTTCTTCATCAGGTCTTGTCTATTCTGTTGTACTTCCTCGATCCATTTTGACGTTTGGATTAATATTTGATGATGTTTGCTGCAATGTTGACCAGTTTTCCTCATGTTATTGTACTTGAATTCATTATTATCACGCCTTTTTCATACCTTCTTTATCGCATTCTTCCTCCTCCTTTCGTATTTTATCATAAGGTATTATTTTGACATGCACGAGAAGTCTACATATTTGTACACTTTTTAATTTATTTTTTTATTTCTCAGTTTGTGGTTAAGTAAAGTAGCAGTAGGTCTTGAGGTCTAGTGCAGTGGGAGACATCTGCAGTCTACGAAAAAAAAAAAAATTGTTTAACTATAATCCTGGTGTCGTAAAAGTCGCCATCAAGGGAGGGGAAGGCGGGAGGGGAGGGTCGCGTAGGGGGCCGAGGGGAACATATGGTCCACCAAGGAGGAAGGGGACAGAGGCAGGGCTGGAGACGCTCCCCTCACATCTGACCCTCCCCTCCTCCCCTTCTCCCCCAATGCCTAAGTTTCTTTATGTTTAGCCATTGTTATGTCTACCTGTCCATGATTTTATAATTTCTCTGTTATTGGTTTTCTTCATTTCCATACATCTCTTACCTCTCGTCCTTCTACCAGCCACCCCTTCCCGTCTTCCACCACAACGCCACCCCTTCCCGTCTTCCACCACAACGCCACCCCGTCCCTCATCCATACAAGCTCTTCGACTGCATTTCCCCTCTTCCCCTCTCCTTTCTCGCCACCCTTCCTCCCTCATGACATCACCCTTCCCCTTCCACCAGCAGGAGTCTGATAGAGGGTATAAAAGGGGCGCGTGTCCAGCCAGAGGTTGTTAGTCTGACAAAGACGGTCGGAGCGGCCGGTGGTGGGCTCCCTGTCCCCCTCAAGCGACCACAGACGACCCACAGACGACCCTACTAACGAGCACAAACGACCCTACTAACAAACACAGACGACCTTACTTACGAACACAGACGACCTTATTTACAAACACAAACGACCTTACTAACAAACACAAACAACCTTACTTACGAACACAGACGACCCTGTGGACAAACCAACTCTGTAAATGAGGGGAAACCGTCACAGCTAAAGAGTTGAGGGGAATAAAAGCTATGTACCTCCGCCAGACTGCCAGAGGGGACAGTCAGAGAGACAGACTTGAGGGCCTTGGATGGGACACCCGAGAGAGCCACTCACGGTTTGAATTAGATAAGCTCACTGATAATTGGGAGGAGATTCGTCGTTAGTAAATGGGACGAGGAGGTGAAAGGTGGATAGGTGATGGGGCGAGGAGGAGGTGGAAAGTGGATTGGTGATGAGGTGAGGAGGAAGTGGAAGGTGGATAGGTGATGGGGCGAGGAGGAGGTGGAAAGTGGATTGGTGATGAGGCGGGGAGGAAGTGGAAGGTGGATAGGTGATGGGGCGAGGAGGAGGTGGAATGTGGATAGGTGATGGGGAGAGAAGGTGGATGGGGAGAGAAGGTGGAGGGCGGATTAGTTGATGGGATTGGAAGAACCTCGTTTTCTTTATATTAGGTGACCGAATGTGATTGGAAGTAGGCGAATATTGATTTCTTTGGGGGTTGATAAATGGTGATAGGATTGGGTATGGAGTACGTAGGGATGGGTAATAGGATGATTTAACCATGGCATTAATCAAGGCTCACCTGTGTTTTGGGCATTGATCATGGATTTTCATACCTGGCAACTCCTTGATGACGTCATCCCCCGTACCTGGGAACATCTGATGACGTCATATCTCATACCTGGCAACTCCTTGATGACGTCATGCCCCGTACCTGGGAACATCTGATGACGTCATATCTTATACCTGGCAACTCCACCATGACGTCACATATTCCCGGGAAAAAACTTTGACTTCTTAGTGTTGTTAATAGTTAGGGGAGAGTAAGAGAACCTGGTGGCACTGGTGAGAGAAAGGGAACACGTGGTGGCACCGGAGAGAGGAGACGGGGAACACGTGGTGGCACTGGTGAGAGAAGGGGAACACGTGGTGGTACTGGATTAGGAGAAGGGGAACACGTGGTGGCACTGATTGAGAGGAGAAGTAAAAGGACTTGGTGGCACTAGTGAGAGGGAGAGAAGGACATGTTGGCACTGTCGAGGGGAGGAGTCAGGTGGGTGAAGCAACAGGTTGGCACTCTGGGTCTGGGCACAGGGGGAGTCCTTCTGTTCTACTCTTACTGACATTTCTTCGTTACCTGTCGTTCTTATTGGCTGTTTTCACTTAACCTGTCGTTCTTATTGGCTGTTTCCACTTAACCTGTCGTTCTTATTGGCTGTTTTCACTTAACCTGTCGTTCTTATTGGCTGTTTCCACTTAACCTGTCGTTCTTATTGGCTGTTTCCACTTAACCTGTCGTTCTTATTGGCTGTTTTCACTTACTCTGTCGTTCTTATTGGCTGTTTCCACTTAACCTTTCGTTCTTATTGGCTGTTTCCACTTAACCTGTCGTTTTTATTGGCTGTTTCCACTTAACCTGTCGTTCTTATTGGCTGTTTTCACTTAACCTGTCGTTCTTATTGGCTGTTTTGTCACTGTTTCACACTTATCCCGTTTTCTTATTGGCTGTTTCCACTTAACCTGTCGTTCTTATTGGCTGTTTCCACTTAACCTGTCGTTCTTATTGGCTGTTTCCACTTAACCTGTCGTTCTTATTGGCTGTTTCCACTTAACCTGTCGTTCTTATTGGCTGTTTCCACTTAACCTGTCGTTCTTATTGGCGTTCTCCAGCTGTTGATATTACTGGGACGCCAAACTAATGTTAAACAAATGGAATATTTTGATGCCTCTGGATAATGATAATATTAGTATTTAATTAATGATAATATTACTGTTTAAATAATAATTATAATGTTGAACAGAAGTAATATCATTGGTAATTAAATGGTAATAATTTTGGCGATTACATTAGGATTATTTAAACATAAGAACATAAGAAAATAAGGAGTCTGCAATAGTGCAATAGGCCGGCTGGCCTGTGCATGGCAGCTCCTGTCGAGAGTTACTACCACTCTCTATCATCCATGAATCTATCTAGCCTCCTTTTAAAACTTTCCAGCGTTCCAGCACTTACTACAAAGTTGCTAAGCTTGTTCCACTCGTCCACCACCCTATTTGTGAACCAGTTCCTTCCGATCTCCCTCCTAAACCTAAACTTATCCAACTTAAATCCTTTGCTACGAGTCCTATCCTGCTCGGATATTATAAGAACTTTATCTATATCTCCTTTATTGATTCCTTTCACCCACTTAAATACTTCTATCATATCTCCCGCACTCTTCGTCTTTCTAGGGAATGCAAGTTTAGTTTGTTTAACCCATCTTGATATGGAAGGTTTCTAAGTCCCGGAATCATTTTCGTCATTCTTCGTTGCACCGACTCCAGTGAATTGATATCCATTCTATAATAATGGCACCTGTTATTATAAGTTTACTATTATTAAAAATTTTGAAATATTCTTAGTCTACTTTTTATTATAATTGATTCCTGTTGTGTTCAAGATACGACACGGAACTGATTACCAACATGGCGTCAAATTTACACGAAGACTTTATTCGATGATGCGTTTTCTTTCCTCCAAATTGATGACCAAATTGACCTTGTAGGCTGAGTGGTGCAGGTCGTGGTGTAGGTCAGCTGTGTGGTGTAGGTTGTGGTGTAGGTCAGCTGTGTGGTGTAGGTCGTGGTATAGGTCAGCTGTGTGGTGTAGGTCGTGGTATAGGTCAGCTGTGTGGTGTAGGTTGTGGTATAGGTCAGCTGTGTGGTGTAGGTCGTGGTATAGGTCAGCTGTGTGGTGTAGGTCGTGGTATAGGTCAGCTGTGTGGTGTAGGTTGTGGTATAGGTCACCTGTGTGGTGTTGGTTGTAGTGTAGGTCAGCTGTGATCTTCGTGGAATACATCTGGGGAACAGCTGTATCCCCGGAGAGACGAAGAGAACCCCTACAGCAGCGGGGGAGGGAAATAGGGAGAGATGTCCTCCTCCTTCCCTTCCTCTCTCTCTCCTCCTCCTCCACCTCTCAACACTCGGCAACTTCAAGTCTTAATTTAGGCCGTGACGTGTATGTTACTTGTACTGTACTCCTGTAAATTTCATTTTTATTTCTGTCCGTCCGCCCATGACCGTCTCTCTGTCTGTCGTTAGTTCTGTCTACCTGTCTGTTTTACTTCTCTGTTATCCTTTTGTCCTTGTCTTATCTTTCTACCTGTCCGATCGTCTGTCCATATCTTAATTTATATTTGGTTTCGTATCTGTGTGTCAGTATGTGGGGAGCCAACTTCTAGACAAATGTATGTGTGTTTGTGTGTGTGTAAAATATGCTTGTGTTTGTGTCTATGTGAGCCTTGCCTTAGGGCGTGTGTGTGTGTGTGGGCGTGTGTCTGTGAGGGCGTGTGTGTGTGTGTGTGTGTCTGTGAGGGCCAGCGCAACTGTTATAATCCAACGGCCGTGTGCCTCTCCCCTCTCGTAATCCGTAGCGTCTTTGTCTCCCCTCTCCCGTTTTTTCCTTTCAATATTTCCCCTCCAGTCTTTCTTTTTGCCCATCTGCCCTCCCTTTCTCTCTTGCCATCTCCCCCTCCTTCACTCTTCCCTCATTTTCTTTCTCTGTTTATCCCCCTTCTCTCTCTCTTTCTCTGTGTCTCTTTCTCTCTTGCCATCTCCCCCTCCTCCACTCTTTAACTCATTTTCTTTCTCTGTTTATCTTTCTCTTTCTTTCTCGTGTTTTTTATCTCATTTGCTTTATTTCCTTTCCTTTTTTTTTAGTTAATGGGTTTACTCTATGCTCGTCTCTCTTATTCTGATTATTTTATCCTCTTCTTAATGCACTCTCTTCTTTCCTATCTCCCTCTTTAATTTCCCCTCTTCCTCTTTCTTAACCCATTTCCCCTCTTTGTTTTCCCACCTACCCACTCCTCCCTTTCTACTTTTTCCTTTCTCTTCCCTCTCCTCCTCTCTGCCCCTCCTCCCCTCCCTCTTCCCCAACTCCCTACCATTCTCCCCTACCTTCTCTCCCTCCCCACCCACCCCCCACCCCCCCCCTCTTACCTGACATAAACAATCACTAAGATGTACCTAAAAGTGAGTTAAGAGTCTCAGTGTAAAATATATGTCATAACCCAAATCTAAGAGTTATAAAAGTTCTTAACACGTCAGTTATGAAATCTAACTTTATGCCCTTTCTATACCTATTTCTCTTCTCCTCCTTTATTCTCATGTTTATTCCTTCTCTTTTCTCGTATTTCTCTCTCTCTCTATTTTCCTCTTATATTCGTCTCTTGTCTTCCTCTTATATCCGTCTCTGTCTTCACCGTCATCTGTTATCTCAGTTCATATCTCATTCACGGTTAGGTTAGGTTAGGTTAGGTTAGGTTAGGTTAGGTTACTTCAGACTGTTAGTAAAGATAGCCTCATCACCAGGAGTCTCAGCAGCCATAGGAAGCAATAGCAGGTGTCTCAGCAGTTCTAACAGCCTCAGCAATAGTCAGCAGTCCTAGGAGCCTCCCAACAACAGCCTCAGCAATATCCTCAGCCGTCCTAGAATCAGTCTCACAAAAAATCTCAGCTATTCCCAGCAACCACAGTAGTACATTCAATTGTCTCAGTAACAACCTCAGCAGCCAGTAATAGTCTAAGCTTTCCCATGCGACCCTCCCTCAGCCGTCCCAGGCAACAACCTCAGCAGCAGCCACACTCTCAGCTGTCCCACCAACAGTCTCAGCCGTCCCCAGGAGTCTCAGCCCGAGGTATAAGGGAGGCAATAATAAAGAACGCTTCGAGAGACAGATAATCGATACCCGGCGTGTGACAAGACCGGATATTTTGTCCACGTTTGGCCACGGAGTCATGCGAAAACCCGGACAGAAGTGGCGGTCTTTGTCCATGGTCTTGACTGGTTATTGAGGGTATTTTGTCCACGGTTTTATCTGGGGTTCTGTCTGGTTTTAGAAGGTAGAAAATAACAGAGATTGAGATGGATGAATGGATAGATTGATGGATTAATGGATGTATAAGTGGAGATGGATGGGTGGGTAGAGAGATGGATGAATAGATATATGACTGATTGGAAGGGTTGGGTGGATAGATGGCTGGATTAATGGGTGGATGGATAGGTGAATGAATGGATTGGCTGGATGGATAGAGGGATGGATGGATTTAAAAGATAGATCACCTGAGAGATACAAACTATAGTATGAATGTTAAAGACAGTATTAAAAGCCATTGGAGTGGAGGGCTGTGGTCGCCAACCCTCGGGAATGATGATGACACCTCGATATATTACTCAAGGAAGTATTTGTCCGTGTTGTTGTTCGTCTTATTGTTGTTGTTGTTTGGGTGTCTTTGTTTCATCCCATTTTCTTTTCTTTTGTTGTTATTGGTTATAAGTATTGTTATTATTATTATTATTATTATTTTTATTATTATTATTATTATTATTATTATTATTATTATTATTATTATTATTATTATTATTATTATTATTATTATTATTATTATTATTATTATTATTATTATTATTACTTGTTTTTCTATGATGTTTTTACCCACGTGAACGTTCTGCTCTATTTAATTTCGGTTAACTGAAGGTTGGTTGGTGGTCATGCACAAAACATATCCATCGACCTTCTCATTTTTATACATTTGATATCAGCTTGTGAACACTTGCTCATCCGCGACAGTAGAGTTACGTACCACTCACTCACTCACTCACTCACTCACTCACTCAATGACTCGGCCACAAGGTTAATATACTCACTCAAGCATGTGTCGTGTCTGGCCGCTCAAGTGTGAGGTTGTGTAAGTTTTATCTAGCTTATGAGAAGGTAAATGTGTTGGCTGGTTGTTGAAGGAGTGGTTGTGTGTCGTGTTGTAAAGGACTTGGTAGTGTAAGGGAAGATGTCATGAGTGTTAAGAAAAGATTTTTATAGTTAATTGAGAAAAAGTCAAGAGAAATTTAGATTTTTTTTTTGTAGAATTAAAAAAAAAGTTTATCAGAGTAAAATTCTTTAGTCCTCGTCACATGGTTTCTAGGAGAGAGAGAGAGAGAGAGAGAGCGAGCGAGAGCATGTGTTCCACCACCTACTGTACAAGGCCTATTGTCATGCTCTCCCTCACCGTTATCAGTTTCTCACCCCAGATCGATAAAAGTTTCAGGGAGGGCAGTGGAGGGAGGGAAGGAGAGAGGGAGGGAGGGAGGGAGGGAGAGAGGGAGGGAGCCACACTACCACCACCATCTGCCCCTCAGCTGCCCACGTCTTCTGTTCAGGGGCCAGTTTTTGAGATGAAGAGGTTTACGTGTATGTTGCTGGATCTGTCTTTCGGTATTATTATTATTATTATTATTATTATTATTATTATTATTATTATTATTATTATTTTTATTATTATTATTATTTTTATTTTTATTTTTTTTTATTTTTTTTATTTTATTTTTCTTATTTTTATTTTTATTTATTATTATTATTATTATTATTATTATTATTATTATTATTATTATTATTATTATTAAAGTTCAACGCCAATGTGAGACCCAAAATAATGTGCATAATACCCTCACATCTCCTGTACACACGGGAGGATGTACCGGTGGGTGTTGTGTTGACAGAGAAAGTGGATCCAGTCTTAGGTATTAATATTTGTGTTTAACGATTACTGAGCCTCACCCTTAGCACCTCAATCTTCCGTGTAATGTTTGGTTCTTTTCTCTCATTGTTGATAATTAAAGAACAATGTTTGGATAAGGTCACAGGATATACATGTATTCGACACGTTCTGACCGGTCTGGGGATGGTGATAAGGGAGCTGGTCACTGAACTTTGGTCACTTCAGATCAGATGCACATTTAGAAGTCATCCTAGGTCAAGGGTATCTACAGAGGCCATCATAGGTCAGGTGCGTCCAAGAGGGTTATCTTTCACGCCAGGCACGCGAGGGTCAAGTAAACTGACCAGGTCATAATTATCAGGTCACTCACTCTCAACAGCTCCATACAGAAAATACACAGCTAAGTAAGTTGTGTCAACCAAAGTTACCCAAACGATGCATCTGTCACATCAGGTCAAGTTGTCTTATACGGCTACGAGAAGGTCATTTCGACTCGTTCATATCATAAGAGGTCATCTCGCTGTTCGCCGAGGGGTCAGCTCAGTTCACCTTATCTTAATGTGTCCTCGTCGGCAGCGTTGCATTTAATATATTTAAATAATAATTAAATTGCAGTTAGATTCCATAAATAAGAAAATAATTTATTTCTTTATGTACTTATGAATAGATAATAAATTTTGTTAATTTTACTCATCACTTTACTGGTAGTGCTGTTGACGCCTGTCCACAAGACTGTGAACACGTCCCTTGTAGCGTACAGTAAAGTATGTACCAAGTTTGTGAGGTTCCTCCAGTGATGGCGTTTTGCATGACCAGAGCCTTTACCCTTCTAGGAACCTCACCACCCACGCCTGCCACGCCCTTCGTCTCTACCATTGCCCTTATAACCACCACTACTCTTACTCACTGCCATATTCTCCACATCTACTGGCCCTAACTACTACTACTACCCTCACACTCCAACAAAGCCTCCCTACACCACTAAGAGGTGCCACTCCACCTAGCAGCCACTTACTACCTCAGGCGGGAGGGCGTGGCCGCTCAGCCCGTCGTGTGGACTGTCACTACACACACTAATTTCCTCTCATGTCAGAGGGCAACCTTGAGTATTTAATCAAGCGAAAGTAATGTATTGCTACTACCAATGATTACAGCAATAATGAGAATGATATTAATAACAATAATAATAATAATAATGATAGTAATAATAATAGTAATAACAATAGTACTGGAATATAAATAATAATAATAATAATAATAATAATAATAATAATAATAATAATAATACGAAGTTCTCCTTTCATTCTTTAACTACTTAAAAAATAATTATTTGAGAGAATACTTACTATGGCACAAGGGGAGGCTGATGGGTGAGGGCTGGCGTGTGAGGGGAGGTGACCGTCGTAAGTGCAGCTGGTCTGAGGAGAGGGCAGGCAGGCAGGCAGGGAGGGCAAGGGCAGGGCAGGGCAGCCGGACCCTCAGAACAAAGCCTTCAGACGCGACGCCACGCCAACTGTTACACTGTTACTTCTGGTCTTTTACCTCCTCCTCCTGCTCCCCTCTACGTCTCCCCTCCCTCGTCCCTTCCCTCTCCTCTTACTCCTCCTCCCGACCCTCCTCCTCCTCCCCTCTCTCTCCCCTCGGCTGTCCCCATTCACACGCCAAAAGGGAGGGCACGTGGGCCGTGTCTCCTTTTTCTGCCGAGGCTTTTATGCTTGGCTTACTATGATTAGCGCACTTCTGCACGCGTCTCCTCCCCACACCCCCCTGCACCTCTGTGGCCCCGCCCTGGCCGCCTCCAGTATGGGGGTAAGAGGCATGCAAGGGGGAGGAAGGGGGGGAGAATGACTATGCAGTGGGGAAAATGTTTGGGGTTCATGCACTGGTGGTGGTCATGCATAGGGGTGAGTGGGAGAGGGGGGACTTGCCCTTAAGATTGAGTCTTACTTTCATGTGTCGTGTCCTGCAGGTGTCGAGTGTGACGTGAACAGCTGGTGTCTCAAGTTAAGCAAGTGTTCAGAATATCTTGTCAGTAAAATTTCGCGCCATATTATACAAGTGTCGATAGTGATTAAGTCATAAGGGTGTCGCGTGTCGGACCATCATTTCGATAGTGTTAAGTCATGCAGGTGTCGGGTGTCGGACCATCAAGTGTCGATAGTGTTAAGTCATGAATGTGTCGGGTGTCGGACTAGGTAGAGTTGCCTCACAGATAAGAGTAACAGACGCCGCATAGTTGTTGAGTTAAAGAGATATAATTCCCATGTCTGTGTCACTCAGCTGTCGTCACATGTTTTGTCATGGCTGCCTCGTATCATGTAATTGTCATGCAGATATTATCATCTTGTCATGTGGGTACCATATCATGTAGAGGTCATGTCATGTGGGTTGTTATAGTCCTGCAGAAACTGGTCGAGTGGGTGTCATGTCGTGTGATGCAGGTGTCATATCACTATAGATGTCATTTCATTCGAATATCATATCATTTTGTTATCGACATCTACTGTAGGCGTCACGTATAAATGTCATGCAGTGTTACATCATTTACAGATGTCATACAATTAAGCCATATATTTTTAATGTCATTAAGGTGTCACGTAATGTTATGTCACGTCATAAATGACTTTGTTTCTGATCATATCTCCGGTGTATCATAATTTCTGCTTCTCTCTCTGGTGATAATCTTAATAATTAAATAATTCCAAGTCTCATTAAATACCATTGGATAATTTACGATTGCTGTCAGATTTTGGGGGGTTTAAATAATTTGATAACTCGGAGCCTGATGATGTGCTAGATGGACCGATGATTTGATAATTCTGAACATATATTAAATGGTGGAAGAATGTGATTAATTCTAACCTTCTAATTTAGCCACGTAATCTATCACCATTTAAGCAGGTCAATAATTCGATAATCTCAAGCTTTTATCTTCTATTAAATGGGTCAGGAATCGATTATTCTAAGCCTAATTATCATTTAAATGGGTCAATAATCGATAATCTCAACCTCATAATCTGTTATGTTGGTGAACAATTTGATCACTCTTAAGCTGTATAATCGGCCTATAATCGTTAAATCTGGGGCCAGTAATTGGTAATTTTGACCCCTATAACTTAAGAAATAAATAGACAATTTCATAAACTTTGACCCCTATAACCTCCTAAAAGGTCAACACTTTATTAATTCTGAACATAATGACCCATCAGACTATCAAACAACTTGATAATTATGGATCATATAATCTGTATAATTCTTCAAGAGTTCGATAATTCCAACCCTTATTAAATAAAAAAAAGTCGATAAACTGTTAAATTTAAAACCTAATGAACTGAAATTGGACAATATTTTGATAATCGAGTCACGTAATTTGTCAAATGGGTAAATTATTTATTAATTATAAACCCAACTATGCTAATTACTCAACAATTTGAGAAACTAAATGAGCCTTATAATCTCCGTAGGGATCAACAGTATGATAATTCGATGCCCAATAATCTGTAAAATGGATTAGTAATATGATAATCCTTAGCTCAATAATCCTGTTCGTTTAAGTCAACATATGGGAGGGTATATTGTGTTCAGTCAAGCCCACGTAAGTGTTGATTACAGGTATTGAACAGGTGTATTTCTGTGTCTTGCGTCTTGTACCCCTTGATGTGTCTGTCTGTTTGTCTGTCTGTCTGTCTGTAGCCATAAGTTATCTGTATCGTCAAAGTGAGTTTTCTGTAACTACCTGTAATCCAAAAAAAATTGTCTAAAGAAAATAATACAAAATAAACTTATGTATCTTACAGTTTTTGTCGGAATTTCACGTCAATCAGTACAGTTATGGTGTTTATAGATGATCCATAATGTATGCAAGTACTCAGACGGTTCCTTGCATCCGTACATGATATTTTTCTCTCGTCTTCAAATAACTTTTCTCATTCATAAAGGAGACAGGCAAGACCGATCCTCCTATGGATGTCTTATACTGAACGATTCTCCTGTCAGTGTACTCATGACTTCATTTGGCTGTCTATTTGCCTGATGTTGTCTCCTTTCAGTGGCCTCTTGACAGCTGATAGGAGAGTAATGGCTTTCTTTTTAACAACAGCACCCATGGTGAAGGGGAGTAGACATGCACAGCAGATGGCCTGGGATCTCGTGTGTGTGTTTGTGTGTGTGTGTGTGTGTGTGTGTGTGTGTGTGTGTGTGTTGTGGTGCTGGGTTGTGGTGATGGGTTGTGGTGATGGGTTGTGGTGCTGGGTTGTGGTGCTGGGTTGTGGTGCTGGGTTGTGGTGATGGGTTGTGGTGTGTTGTGTGGGGTTGTAGAGGTCACAGGTGTTTGTTATTGTAACCATCATCACCGTTATAATAATGATTTGTCGTTTTCATCATTGTCATTATCATAATCATCATTATCATCATCATCAGCATCATCATCATTATCATCATCAGGCCTATTGTCATCATCATCATCATTACTACCGCAACATCAAGAAGCAGCTTCCTCATTCCTCTCCGTCATCCATCTCACTGGCCTCCACACGCCCTGGGCACCCGGCACGCATGGGTAGGGCGTGGACGGCTGAAGGTATGGAATGAGTAAACGCTGGAGAGCATGCACGGAGAGTATTGGGGCGTGGAAGGGGGAGGGGGTGATGGCAGGCAAAGGGAGGATTATCTAGCAGTTGTTGAGGGGCTGAAAAGCGTCGGGTCAGTGTCCTAGGATGGATAAGGAAGGCGTGAAGGCAGAATCTGGCAGGCGTTTGGAGGGGTAGAGGTGGAAGGGGGTATCTGCCAGACATTGGATAAGGAAGGGGGGTTAGGGTAGGTTTGGGAGTCTGCCAGGCGTGTGGTGAGGATCCCCTGGCAGGCAGACAGGAGTGTATATAAGGCGTGGGACACCTGAACCAGAGTCGATCGATATTCTCCCCACGTGCCCATAAGCAGTCTGGAAGTTGTATTACACCCCCCTTCCCCACCCATCCTACCTCCCCACCCATCCTACCTCCCTACCCATCCTCCCTCCCTACCCATCCTCCCTCCCTACCCATCCTCCCTCCCTACCCATCCTCTCTCCCTCCCTACCCAACCTCCCTCCCTACCCATCCTCTCTCCCTCCCTACCCATCCTCTCTCTCTCCCATCCATCCTCCAAAAATTCTCCCAATTACCCTCCTCATCAAAACCACTTCCCAAAACCCAAGCTTACGTGTTACCTCAAAAACCTGATTAACATTTATATGGTTAGATGATTGTGGTTAGTTTCAACATGTTATTTAGGTGGGGGCACACACATACTGGGATAGAGAAGAAAGAAAGAGGGAGAGGGAGAGAGAGAGAGAGAGAGAGAGGGAGGGGGGGCGAGTGCTCCGTCTCCATATGCTAGCTAACCGTTGTTGGGTGGGGCGTTGTGGTCTTTTTGTTACAATATTGATCTGCGGACAGCCGAGTTCAAAAGGAGGATTGAGACGCCTGGGTAGAGGATGGATGGAGGAAGGGATGGGGAGGGAGGAGGGGATGGAATGGGTTTCTGGGTTAATGTGTAACAAGGGTGGGTTTGTAGGATGGCCCGAGGGAGGGGGGGGGGGGTTAAGGGCAGTGGCAGTACATGGTATAGGCCAATGCAGTAAATGTAGTGAGTTGGGGAAGTGGCAGCAGGGTAGGTTAGTAAATGGTGTAGTAGTGGGATTGGAGTAGTAGAAGCAGTGAGGTGGTTGGTCATGGTAACGAGATAGAATGGGCATGATGTGAAGTGATAATGGGATAGTTTGTGGTAACAAGGCAGTAGGGTGTTATAGGTAATGACATTAAATTAGGTTAGTGATAAGAGTATTAGAACATAGGAAATAGTTAACATCATAGTCAGGAATCCAGGTGATAGTTCAATTAGGTGACTGAGGTGGCTGGTGAGACAATGATGGTGAGACAATGACGGTGAGACAATGATGGTGAGACAATGACGGTGAGACAAGGACACACAAGCCGGGGTGTTGACGGATGGACTAAGGATGATCCCGGTGTAGGTAGTATAGTGGCCACCTGCCCCCCTCCCTCTACCCCCACTCTAACAACGACTAATAATACATTATTGTCTAAAGGTTAGACAAAAAGACCCGTCCATGGTACATTACCTCGGTGAATCTTTACACTGAAGGGTCTAGTTTCCCCGTCCTCACCGCCTCATGGTGTGCGTGTGTCCTCGCCTGGCCTCTACCTCCAGGGATTAAAACATGAGTAGTAGTGGTGCCGTTAGTTCCTTATCTCAGTGTGGCATGCTTAGGGCCCTGTCGAGTGTTGCATGGCTTCTCAATCAATCACTCAGAGTATCGTCCTCATGTTTAATGGTTGATGAGCACAGTCGTCTATTTTGTTTTTTCTCTACATTTCAAGTATTTCTCTTGAAGTATTTGCTAACCTTAGTACTTATTAATATGTTTTCCTCTCACTGTCACTTATTCTTAACATTTTCCCATGGCACCACATGTCAAAGACCTCCAACATCTTTCTGGTGTCTGCTGAAAGTGTCCACACTTCTGACCCGGATATAGGAACCGTCTTAGTACATGTAAATTTTTGCCCATCTTTAAACACCATAAATTCACGTGACATCCCGACGAATACTGTATGATACATAAGTTAATATCCCTTTTTCATTTGGTGTTTTAGATCATGAAATGCTTTTTCTACTTGACCCATTCTTGTTACTTCCGAAATACACAAAATTTTCCACTTAGATATACATCAACATATCATCAGTCAGCTGAACAGTATTTGTACAGTTCGATAATAATATATCATATAGCTCGTACTGTTCTTCGTGTCTTATTTAATGTTCATGATTATTTGACTATACATTCTACTCGGTAGTACTTTACGCATTCTGTTAATAAATAAGTTATTATCAAACAGGAAAAACAACCCTCCTATAAGTGTTTCACTATTAAAGATCAACATAGATGCATCATAATCAATAAGGGATCTAATAACGGCGATGTACACAGTTTTAACAGTTCCTGGCACCATAGTGTTCTGGCAACACAGTTTAGGTTGCAGCCAACAACAGCTCTGAGATTTTACCTCTTTATGTATTATCTTAAGTTGCACAAGGTAGTGATTGTAATGTGACGCCTCAGACCTAAGGCACTCGCCCTTCTTAACATAGTCTGTATAGGAGCCACTGGATATGGTCAAATAGGAGCGGTATGGACTTAATCATTAGGTATGAATTATTATGTCATTGGCATAATTGACGATCACATGCTTCGATTTGTTTGGCATAACCTGAAGGATGGCATTAACCCACGTATTAAATAGAATATGACCCAGAACTACGCCTTGTGGTGTGCCAAAATTCATGATCTTAACTTCACTTTTATGCCCATGATATAAGACAGATGACTTCCTCTTAGTTAAGTATCCAGAATCCGCTATGACAATAACTCCTCCGTGTTTGATAATTCATGAAGTATCACCTGTTTGGCGGTGACATCAAAGACAGCTTCGAGGTCAAGGGAGGTTGATGGTGAAGATGTTCTCATAGTGAAGAATTAGGTAGATGGTGGTGCAGTTATGGACCTGTATAAAATATTCGTCTATCTATCACTCTTATCTTACCTGTTATCACGTCCTTGTCCTTATCCTCTTCCTTCACTTCTTTCCACATTCCCTCCTCTCTTTTTTTCCATCTCTAACTGACCTTCTCGTTCTCCTCCATTACTCTGTCTCTTCATGGCTCCTCTCACTATTCTCTTTGCCCTACTTCCATCTCTTTCACATTCTTCTCCTCCTCCTCCTCTCTCTACCTTTCTTTTTCCCACTTTCTCCAACCTTCTCCCTCCCTCCCCACTCCCCCCTAGAAAACCTCTCATGCCACCCTCTATCTCACCACCACTCTCCTTAATTTCTCTCCCTCCCTTTCTCTCCTCCATTCTCATCATCCTACCTTTCACCGATTCCCCTATCCTACTCCTGACATCTCTCCTCCTCTTCCTCCTCCCACTTTCCCAACCTTTTCTCTTACCAACCCTCTCTTCTACTCTCTCTCTCTGAGAAACGATCCGTCACACGCCGGCGGGTAAGGCACGCCAACGAGCGATTACGACACGTTACACTTACTTGATCGCCGCCTCACGCTCGTTAAGGCAGCGGTAACTACCTGTTAGGGCTGTTTGCAACTGCCCGTCAACAGGCGCCGACAATCGTTACGGAGGAGTTAATTGCTGCCATGGTTATACTGCGACGAGCTGAGAGACACGTGACGTTGTTTGTCTAAGGTGTCGAGTTGGCAGGTATAGTGTAGGTGTGGAGTGCCAGGTACGGTGTAGGTGTGGAGTGGCAGGTACGGTGTAGGTGTGGAGTGGCAGGTACGGTGTAGGTGTGGAGTGCCAGGTACGGTGTAGGTGTGGAGTGCCAGGCATAGGTGTGGAGGTGGTGTAGGTGTGGAGTGCCAGGTACGGTGTGGAGTGCCAGGTGGTGTAGGTGTGGATAGGTATGGTGTAGGTGTGGAGTGGCCAAGTGTACCAGGTACGGTGTAGGTGTGAGTGCCAGGTACGGTGTAGGTGTGGAGTGCCAGGTACGGTGTAGGCCAGGTGGTGTAGGTGGGAGTGCCAGGTACGGTGTAGGTGTGGAGTGCCAGGTACGGTGTAGGTGTGGAGTGGCAGGTACGGTGTAGGTGTGGAGTGGCAGGTACAGTGTGGGTGTGGAGTGGCAGGTGTAACGCAGGTGCGGAGTGGCAGGTGTGGAGTGGCAAGTATGGTGTATGTCAGGAGTAGCAGGCGTGAGGAATGCAAGTGTAACCCCTTAACTCTCATTAAAACCCCTTAATCCTCCTTGAAACCTCCTTAAACCTCCTAAAAAACCCTTAAACTTCCTTAAAGCCCCCTTAAACCTCATTAAATCCCATTTAAACCTCTTTAAAAACCCTTAAACCTCCTTAAAGCCCATTTAATCTTGAACCCCCTTGAAACCCCTTAACCCCCACCTGAAAAATGTCTCCCTTATATAAGGTTCAGATGCATTAAGGGAGTTAGTTATGAGGATAATGGATTATTTGCCTCTAAATGAAGAAAATACTAATTTACACCCCCCTTTACCAGACACCTTCTTCTCATCATGACAAGGCTGAAACCAACGGCCTCAAACCTCTATTAATGTGAGTCGCCTCAACTCCATGGTGATGTTAGTGTTTGTGAGGCTGTGTTGTAGTAATAGTTCCATTACTCAGCAGGAAGAGAGTGGATCAAGGTGTATCACTACTCAGGTGTAAATAGCCGAGAGTGTTTGCGTGTGTGGGGGGGGGGTGGGTGTGGGGGTGGGTGTGGGTGTAGGAGGGGAAGACGGGTTAGTACCACACTGCATGTTGTTTGGTGTCGGTACTAATTCAAGCAATCTCTAATAAGTCTGACAGTACCTCAATAAGTCTGGCAGTCTGTCTATTAAGGCAGTCAATTTCTCAATTAAATCAGAAAGTATCTATTAAGTCAACCAAAGTCTACTAAGTAAGACCGTCTCCATATAGTCAATAGTCAACAAGTCTTTTTACTAAGTTAGCCGGCTTCTCTGCTAAGAAGAGCAGTTTCTTTGTTAAATCAAGCAGTGTCTCTCAAGTCAGCCAGTCTCTCTACGTAGTCAGACAGTCTTTTAATAGCCAACCAGTTATTTTTACTAAGTCAGCCAATTTCTCTGGTGAGTCATCCAGTTTCTCTACTAAGTTAGTCAATCACTACTAAGTCAGTTAGTTCCTCACTGTTAAGTTAAAATTTGGAATGAATCTACAATGTTTATCACATTCTAGTATCGTGTATCATAATTATCACTATCATGTTTCTCTTGTTCTAACCTGTTGGATACTATGACATTATCGGACTAGTAATGGTTGCCCCTCGTGTAACGAGGATGGCCGTCCCAAGGGCCACCTAGGCGTGAATTTGTTTAAGGTGTAGAAGCTGTCGCCAACACAGCAACCACACCCTGAGAGTTAACGAGCTGCATGACCCAGTGTCAAGGAATAGTCCGAGAAGACCGGACAACTCGCCAACTGCACTGGCTAACCGTTACCCCAGAATACGATCCGCAAATCTATTAACATCCACGTTCCCAATTACTGATGGATTGACAGAGGCAAATGGCGTAAAGAAACTTGCCCATAGTTTCACCCTGCCCGGGGATCGAACCCGGGTTTGCTCGCTTGCGAGGCGAGGATGCTAACCATTACACCACAGGACTAGTACACACACACACACACACACGTGTCTACCTCCACGCAAAGGTCAAATAATAGATATTGTCACGATTGTCGTTTTTTTTCCACAATGAATTGCAGTTAACTGAAATAAAGCTGTTTTTTTTCCTTCCAGTCTTTCTAGGTCGTGTATGTAACAAACATGTATTGTGTGTTTGTGATTGGTTATGCTTTTACAGGTGTGAACAAATGTCACATTGTATCCTAACTTGTTAAAATGACTTACACACGTCAGTCACATTTATATCACAAAAGTTATTTTGCATTCCCTTTATACAATATGTCGACCTTTGTGTGGGGGTCACTGACTGTCCTTTGGTGTAATAATGAATGTAAATTACGGTGTCTAAGCAGACTTAAACTGTGTGACATAACAAGATGATTAACCTAAATGAATTCTATAAAAAGATGAGTATGACTGTCGAGATGTGTGAGGATGTGTGTAGGTGTGCGTGTGTATTTATGTGCGTAAGTGTTGCTCTTTTATGTGCGTGTTTTTGTTTGTGTGCTTAGGTGTTTGTTTGTGTATACTACGTTGGTGTTTGTTTGTATTAGTAGGTGTTTTTACGTGTGTGCAAGTTTGAGTTCAGGTGTGTATATATGTGTGATTATATATATACATTTACTGTAGTTATACATTAGAAATTGAGAGAGAGAGAGAGAGAGAGAGAGAGAGAGAGAGAGAGAGAGAGATTTTCAAAGTGATTAAAATTTCCAACTACCGTATTAATAGCTAAGCCAATATCACAGAAAACACATCAGACATTTCTTAGAAAAAAAAACCCAGAATTACAACAAGTCAGGTAACGTTAATAACAACAGGTAACGTTACTAACAACAGGTGAGGAGAGAAGAACGCACCTGGGCACTGCCATTCCTTCTAGGAAGTCGTAAGCAATTATGTAAATCTGGAGTAATTTTCCGTCATGCAGTATTATGAAGCAGTGCAATTATTTCTTCCTTTGATATAAGAAATAAAGTTGTATAGAGATCTAATTTATTTGTTTTATTCTTTATTTGTTTATATATTTGATTATTCTTATTTAATTCTCAGTTCTGTTATTGTTGTAATTATGTTGCTAATGGACCCTGCCGATGAAGGTTATGTAACACGTAATTGTCATGTTTATATAATTTAGATGGTTGTGTGGAGGTTGAAGTGAAGGGAATCCCCGGTGAAGAAGTGATGGCGGTGGTGGTGATAGTGAAATGGTGGTGGTTGTGGTGGTGTTGATAGTGTTGACTGTGGTGGTGATGACAAGTGTTGGTGACAGTGGTGGTTGTGGTGGTGTTGATAGTGTTGACTGTGGTGGTGATGACAAGTGGTGGTTGTGGTGGTGGTTGCTGTGGCGGTGGTAGTGACAGTGTTGTTGATGGTGTAAAGACAGGGATCAGCAGTATGTTTAGAGACACTGATAAAATTAAGTAAAATTTTGCCAATAATTACCCAGACTTAACCTAAGCTATCGTACCCTAGCCAACCTTAACCTCTCCCAACCTTAACCTCTCCTAGCCAACCTTAACCTCTCCTAGCCAACCTTAACCTCTCCTAGCCAACCTTAACCTCTCCTAGCCAACCTTAACCTCTCCTAGCCAACCTTAACCTCTCCTAGCCAACCTTAACCTCTCCTAGTCAACCTTAACGAATCCTAACTTATGTCTCCGAAGTGGCATAAGTTAACCTAAACATCCCCACACACACACAAGCAAAAAACTATCTGCCCATCTAGGTTAATGATGCGGTGGCAGAGTGGTTAGGTTAGGGTAGGTTAGGTTAGGTTAGGTTAGGGTAGGTTAGGCTTAGTAAAGATTGTTTGATAATATACTACGTTTTAGTATTTTTTTCTTATGAATACTTTTACATTCATTATAGTATATATATATTTTGTTTAGTGAATATCGGTTCTACTTTTAACTACAGTAGCTTGTTGAATCGGTGGTTAGGAATGTGTTAGGTTTTCTTGTTCGATTATTCAGTTGGTCAGCACTGTATGTAGGTGCTGCGAGAGGTAGTGGGTGCTAGGTGATTGATTTTAGGTACTTGCTTGCTAGATGTTAGGAGCTGGATGCTAGGTGTTGGGTTTTGAGTGCTAAGTCCTAGGTGTTAGGTGCTGGGTGCTGGGACTTCGGTATTGGGTACTAAGTCCTAGGTGCTAGATATTGGGTGCTGGGTGCTAGATATTGGGTGCTGGAACCTAGGTGCTGAGTGGTGGTTGGGTGGAGGTTCGTGACGTAACTGGTACACCTATGATGAGTAATTCTGGCTGCATTATTTACCGTTACTGAGAACACTGTGGCATGTTGTGCTTTTATTACGTAAATGGGGGAGAAGGCGGGTGTTTATATTTGTAGGTGAGGTGTAGGTGTAGGTGTAGATGAAGTGTAGGTGGGTGTTTATATATAGAATAGGCTATGGTATAAGTGGGTGTTATTGTGTGTAGACATGGGGTGTACGTGTAGATAGATGCAGTTGTGTGTTTATATGTGTGTATACAAGGAGGTGTAGGTGGGTGTGTAGGTCATTGTGTAACATCATTAGAACTCTTCTATAATAAGATCTTCAATTTCGTCACTTTTTTTCACTTTAATTTTGACTTCCTATGTATATTTTACGAAACTTCAATTACAACTTCCCCCACACACACCCCTCCACACACCCAACACCCCTCCACACACACCCCCCAATACCTCCCCCCACGCCCATCCCCCAACACCCTCCAAACACACACACACACCCCACACATCCACACCCACCCCCACACACCCACCCCCAGCACCCCCACACCCCCTCACACACACACCCCCCTCACACACACACCCCCCCACACACACACACCCCCACACACACACCCCCCCACACACACACCCCCACACACACACCCCCCCACACACACACCCCACATACACCCCCCACACACACACACACACACCCACACACACACACACACACACACTAAACACCCCTCCACACCCCCCCCACACACACACACCCCCTCACACACACACACACACACACACTGAACACCCTCCACACCCCACACCCCCCCACACACACACACACTAAACAGCCCTCCACACCCCACACCCCACACACCCCCCCACACACACACACAATCAACACCTCAACCCGCCAGAATTCGAACCCACGGCCCACGAGCCTATGACTGTGACCGAGGAACGCTAACCGCTGGATCACCAAAATACTAAAAGCAGTCCTAGACTTTGTTATATTTCACACAAAGCCTGTTCAACGAGCTAATGAAATATATATGGATCCTTGTGTTTCGAAGCCGGATTTGGTAAAACGTTACTCTGACCACCTACGTTATACGGGTAGTCCCCATTAGAGGTTCACGGCGCCATAAGCTCGTTGAACAGGCTTTGTGTGAAATATAACAAAGTCTAGGCCTGCTTATAGTATTTTGGTGGTCCAGCGGTTAGCGTTCCCCGGTCACAGTCATAGGCTCGTGGGCCGTGGGTTCGAATCCTGGCGGGCTGAGGTGTTGATTGTATGTAGAAGTCCGCGTGCTTTATTGGGCTAATGAAATATATATATATTGTCACAAGATTGTAGGAGTAATAGTGTCTCTCATACTGTGTATTTACCTTGTGGGTCGATTTTTTGTGTTTACCAAATTAATTCATATTAAGGAATTTCATTACATTGTATTTGTATTGGCGAATTTTGTACTGCGTTTTTACTATCAACATTTTTCTATACGATTGGATTATTTTTATGCATACTTTGTGATCCGGGATTTATCTATTTTTTTTTTATTATTTTCAGGTAAATCGTTGACGAAAGCGCGTGAGACTGATCCCGGGAACCGTGGACTGATGTACCAGGTAAGTGTGTATAGTGAGTGTGTACCCGGGACACTTCTTGGCAATATCTGGCATCTACATGTGAGTTATATATGTGATGGTTTAGTGTAGCTGGGGAAGATTAGTCCTCTATATAAAGAATATCAGAATAACAATACGAAAAAACTCATTTCTAATAAACATGTTAAAATGTCAGTCTTTCTTACCCTCAAGTATATGCCTCGTATTGCTAAAATTGTCGAGGACATTATAAACCGCTACTGTTCTTCTTGCGTCTGCCTCAAAACCTCTGTCACTGGAAGTAACCGACGGCCATACATGTTGGGAACTCATACTTGCGTTCTTGTGCCATATATCTGGTGTGGTAGTTTGGTGGGTAAGAATTATCAGGACCTTGGCGAGGAAGTAACGTGATGTCTGTTGAGTAATTGATTTGAATAATAATGTTATGTTGTCACCAGCCATCGATATTATTAGCTTTGGAGATTTTGAAGCACAATATCTGTCTCCAAGACACCCGGTGAAGAAATAAGTGTTGATAGTGAGTCAGCCTTCCAAGAACTGACATATGAAATACACAGAAACAAAACTTGTCGATGTATTTGTTGTTACCATCGACTCGTACCATAATTTGACTGATGGTGTCGAGTGTGACACAGATGCGTTAGTCATAGTGTCCACATTAAAATATTCCCAGAAAACTACGTATCTAAAAACTTGTTTGTTATCACACGTTTGTGTCTTGTCTTTCCGGAGATTGAACTTGTATTAATTTGTTTCGACATAACCCAATATGGGTTGTGATAGGAGTTTTGACTCACTTCCTAAAAGACAGCTAACTGGGATGACCCCATAAACTACTGATCATTTTGTCACAGTTCAGCATAATTTAGTTATTAAAATGTATTTAGTTTTTGTCATTATTCTCTTTTAAAACTATTTTTTGTCATATTTTTTTCCCTCAAGTTAATTGTATTTCTGCTGCACGACCTTTTTCTTCTAAATCAATATGACTTTTCTAGTGTTATGAGGAACAGTCAGTACCTCTTAAGATATTCTATCGGCATATCGGAAACTAATAATTGGTCGCGTTTCACCCCACCAGTGGTTATTTGTATGTAGTGTATTATAATTTAATCTAAAAATATCGAAGTGAGTAAAAAGAATCATTATATCAGTGTAACAGACTCATCAACACGTTGGGGCAATGTGTTCATGATGATTCACCATCAAACCTTTAACCACACCTTCATGATCCCATGTCAATGAATTATGATGATTCATAACAGCCGTCCATCATCATCATCATCACAGCTCAATGAAACGTCCTAAAAATGTTCACATCTCGTCAGCGGGAGTCAGAGGAACATGTCATGACGATTCATCATATCTAAGCAGCACTTGTCGATGAGGAACGTCACGACAACACCTCATCAACAAGTCGGTGAATAAAGGAGAAGTCATCGACGAGTCACGGTGAATATCCCGTCCTCACTCCTGAAGACGGTGCTCACGCGATGTTGTTTGGCCGCAAGAAACCCTGGAATCTGAGTCCGTATTCCCAAAGATCAAGTTGTTGAATTAAACTGCCTTGGTGAGAGAGGACGCTCATAGTTTCAATAGAGTATCGATGCAATTTCGACGCCAGTTTAGTGTCTTAAAAATTACTCAGTTTACTGTGGGTTCTCAGGCAACACTACTCAGGGGAATATTTAACGTACGAACTTTTGAGACTCCCGGGGGGGGGGGGTGTCTGAAGGTGGTTCACACGCGATGTTGTTTGAGTTGAAGAATCCGTCGAAATCTGGTTGAGTGTCTTCCTGGCTCGACCGTTCGCGGATAAATCCATATTTGTGGTCAATGCACACGGCCTTTCCTTTAGGATAAACTAGAGCCTCGATATGAAGACTCCTGGACTTTCTTGTACGTCTATTGAGTGAGTGAGATTTCCTTACCGTCTGTGTGGGTTGAGTCGTGAGTTTTGAGGGGGTGAGGTAGGTTATGGCTGGCAGTACTGAGAGATATAGGAAGTTGCTGGTGGGTTTGAAGAGAGACTTACTTTCTGGGTGTGATCACGCGAGCGGTTATATTACCACTGCTACACGGACGGCCTCAGAAATATCGTGTCCTTTTTTCTTCTTACTTCTCAACTGTCAAACAAAGGAATAAGTTTTAACGCCGCGTCTCTTGTGATATATTGACATTGATGAATTGCACAACAAATTTTTATTCTGTATTATAATAGGAGCGGTGTTCGTTATTTATCTGATATTGTATATAGCTTTCACTTAAAATGTAAAGAATGTTTGATAGAAGTTACGTGTAGAAATTCCTGAGTATGCTGTGCTGATGGCGCTAAAAAGTTACATTGAAATTGCACTGAGTCTCTACCGTAACTATGAAACCCCCAAGAGAAATAAGTAAAAAAAAAAACCTATTTAGTTCCCACATATCTTACTTAGAATTGTAATAAGGTAAAGAAAAATCGTCGTTTTAGGAACAATTTGGATTTTTCGTAGCTTCCAAAAGAGCCACATCATTGCCAGCAGGTGTAGTGTATTGGGGCGAAGTTTCAAGTCAGTCAGTTGTGTCATTGTTGAGGGAGGTTGATGACAGAGGGACGGTGTCTGATGGATGAGTCCTGCTGGAGATGTGAATTAATGCATGAATCTTTAAGACTGTGACTCACACCGGGTGGTCGTGACGTGTGAGAGCAAGTATGTCCCGGAGTTTGTTCCTGTTGGCTGCTCGGATTACTTCTCTCCCTTCCTCTCTCACTCTGCCCAGTGTCCTCGCTTTCCCATTGTTCTGAAGTCGGGATTAAATGTCGGAGAATTTAGCAGCCGTGTTGGAGGTATTTCCGACAGCCGCGAGCCGGAACACAATTAGCCGTGTTGTCAGCGTGGTGCAGAATCCCCAGGCCGAGGTTGGTCAAGCACGCGGGTAAACAGATTTACAGATCCAATATGGCCGACAGATCAGCTGGCTGGACTGCGTGACGTCACTTGTCGGGAGACTCAGTTGTATGACGTCATAAATTAAGAGATCTGAATCTGTGATGTCTTTCAGATGGCCCCGGCTGGGTGACGTCAGCAAGGTGTTATGGGCCTGCCACCTACCTCTTCAGATAGCCTTGAGGTTGATCTACGGTCGTCATTTACATTATTTCGTATATAATGAGATTAATTTTTTGTCTAACTGTCCAGTCTAAAACGCCTTTTAAATAATATTTACTGAATTTGATTTTTTTTAATGAAACGATTGTTCAAGGAAAACGACAGAAGAATATTACATTTTGGAGAGTCCCTCACTTACCTCCCTCAGTCCCTCACTTACCTCCCTCAGTCCCTCACTTACCTCCCTCAGTCCCTCACTTACCTCCCTCAGTCCCTCACTTACCTCCCTCAGTCCCTCACTTACCTCCCTCAGTCCCTCACTTACCTCCCTCAGTCCCTCACTTACCTCCCTCAGTCCCTCACTACCTCCCTCAGTCCCTCACTTACCTCCCTCAGTCCCTCACTTACCTCCCTCAGTCCCTCACCATACCTCCCTCAGTCCACTCCCTCCTCCTCCTTACCTCCCTCAGTCCCTCACTCCTTACCTCCCTCAGTCCTCTCCCTCAGTCCCTCAGTCCTCCTCCCTCAGTCCCTCACTTCTCCCTCAGTCCCTCACCCTCTCCTCACCACTCAGTCCCTCAGTCCCTCACTTACCTCCCGCACCTCCCTCAGTCCCTCACTTACCTCCCTCAGGTCCCTCACCTTCCCCTCCCCTGCTCCCTCAGTCCCTCACTTCCTCCCTCACACTCCCTCAGTCCCTCACTTACCTCCCTCAGTCCCTCACATACCTCCCTCAGTCCCTCACATGCCTCCCTCACCTCCTCAGTCCCTCAGCCCACCCTCAGTCCCTCCTCTCAGTCCCTCAGTACCTCCCTCAGTCCCCTCACTTACCTCCCTCAGTCCCTCCCACCTCCCTCAGTCCTCACTTACCTCCCTCAGTCCCTCACTTCCCACCTCCCTCAGTCCCTCACCCACCTCCCTCAGTCCCTCACTTACCTCCTCAGTCTCCTCACTTGCCTCCCTCAGTCCCTCACACCTCCCTCGCACCTCTCAGTCCCTCACTTACCTCCCTCAGTCCTCCTCTCTCACACTCCCTCAGCCTCCTCAGACCTCCTCACTTCCCTCCTTCAGTCCCTCAGTCCCTCACTGCACTCCCTCAGGTCCCTCACTTACCTCTCTCAGTCCCTCACCCTCACCCCCCTCAGTCCCTCACCTCAGTCCCTCACTTACCTCCCTCAGTCCTCCTCCTCTCAGTCCCTCAGTCCCTCACCTCCTCAGCCTCCCTCAGTCCTCACCTCTACCTCCCTCAGTCAGTCCTCAGTCCCTCACACTCCCTCAGTCCCTCACTTACCTCCTCAGCCTCCTCAGTCCCTCACTTACCTCCCTCAGTCCCTCACTTACCTCCCTCAGTCTCTCACATTCCTCGCATCTAGTCCATAAATTCTCACCTGTGTTAGGAATGTCAAGCAAATGAGTAACTTAAAACCCGACGTGTCACTCAGTACTCACAAGAACCATCTTAATTTTAGACAATAGTCACAGTTGCTTCTTCCAGGGAGTGTTGGTTGACATTATCTCCCTTAGCTTATCACTGTTATCCTCAATGACTTTACATTTTAGTGGTTTGTGATTTTTTTTTTTTTTATGGGATTAGCTCACCCGGGCACAGGTCAGTGAACCACATCAGGGTCTGGGGTGAAATAATAATAATAATAATAATAATAATAATAATAATAATAATAATAATAATAATAATAATAATAATAATAATAATAATAATAATAATAATAATAATAATAATAATAAAGGACCATAAATAAATACAATAATTTTAAAAAAGATTAATAGTGAGAAACGATATATGTAAGCCGTGTTAATGGGAGTCCTCAGGCTGTCATACAGGCTTACAGGAACACCATGTGGACCTGTTGCCCCATCGTGATAAAAAACTCGGTTACAACATGTTTACATCCGGGGGTGTAGCCAAATAGGGACGGGGCGGGGCGGGGCCGGGCTACACTGGACTCGGGGACTATATCCTGACTACTAGAATGAGCCATGGAACAGTGTGATATTATTATGTATTAAAATATTTACCAAGATCTGAAAAGAGATATACTGTACATGTTATTGATACTACTACTACGACTACTTTTTTTTTTTTAGCGTGGCCTCCAGCTTCCCCCTTTAACCACACCTTCGCCGCCATTTTATTACCTTAAAATTAAATATCCTAATACATAAGTAGCTATCCTAATTGTGTTGAGTTAGTTGAGCCGCAGATCTATGCGGCATTCAGTGACTGTTGCCTCATAGTCAATATCTGCAACTGTTGTCGGCTTTGGGGCCGATGCTCTCGTTCCCCTGAGGCAGAGCAAAGCCGACTTAAGGAGAGAGAAGGACAGTCGACATCTCATCCAGGCTGTAACATAACTTCTGGGCTGCTGCTTCTGTTCAGATAGCACCTCCGCAAGTCTGGCATAGAAGCATCTTGCACTTGGTCCCATCCCACCAGAGGTTGTGAAAACTAGAGGAGTGAAGCTGCCTTGATCAACGTTCTGAATTCTCTCCCCGTATGCCCTTATCTTGTCGTTCTCGTTCCTCCTGTGTGCAGCATCGAGAGCTAAGTTATGGTGACATGCGGCCATGGGATAAAAAATCCTGATGTCAAAGAAGGCTCACTGTCCCCGTGTCCATAATCCTTGAGCACTGACGTCAACATGGGCTTCGTTGGATGTGTTTGAAGTCCTATGTTGGAAAATCTCACTGTCCAATGGAAGGAGGGTCGGTTCTACCCTGACATCACGGCAGATTTCCTTCAACATATTTGCCGTGAGATCCCTTACTTCGTCATGCCTCATGCATATGAAGCCCCCTTTCTTGCACACCATGGCGTGATCGACGTCATAGGAAGAGCCACACACGCATTGGGAGGGCAAACCTTCGACTGGCCTACCGTACCTTAGAGCATTGGCATCTGTAAATTCTTGTTTATTGAGACTGAAACCATTTGCCCTTATCGGTAACGTAGTTAACCAGTTCGAGGCGCCCACCTCCTGCGCTATAGCTACTTTTTTTCAAATTATCTGATACTTGCAGCAACAGTTGCTGCAACTTATCACTTTGGCCGTGCTGTCGTTCTGTCGTAATGGACCTTCGAATCTTGTTTACTTCACTGGTATCCACCTCCCCTGTTGCGTTCTGAGCTATTATGTGGTCCGTGAGGGCTTAACTGAGTTTTGACGTTCGGTGGCAGCAATCTCCTCTGGATTGGTCAATCCCATTCCTCCCAGCCTCGATGGTAGTGCAAGGAGTAATCTTTCTGCTGGGGGTTAAATGAGGGTGTTTCACTAATTTGGGAATGAAATTGACGCTGATAGCTTCTTCCAGAGGGTGGAGGAGGGGTCCGATATCAGGGATTGTGCGCATCAGGTAGTTCCAGCTATGCTTGACTCCATACATACCTTAACAGACCAAATGAGTATAAACCCAAGGCCATGTGACCAGACAAATGATTACGTCTTTATCGGGACAGGTGATACGTGACAGGTACTGAAGCGTCACAACACAGTACGACCGGTCTAGACTATCGTTGTAAAGTAAGTTTGTCATATATTCACTCAAAAGTTTCTCTTGGGTAGTGAGAGTGAGGATCCGGCTTAATGTGGAAGACGGCGATGAGACGAAGACTAAAATTTATTGCAATATAGTTCCTTGCCCCGCCCCGCCCCGCCCCGCCCCGCCCCGCCCCGCGAGATGAGCTAGGAGTCCATAGATACAAAATACAATACTGTATGGTGACGTGGCCTGTGACTTGTGTGGTCGATGTTGTTGTAACTCTCTAAGTAGCTAACTTAAGGGGACCTGTCATATTGACATTATAAACTACTTCAACAAAACAACTCCTCCATACACGTAAATACTATTGTTACATGCCGTCACTAGTTCTGCAGTTTGATAGGTCCTGCCGTGTTTGTATATCCTGAAGCCCTAAGTTTCTCCAAGACCGACTCTCAGAAGGTCTCACGGTAGTCCATCACTAACTATTGTAAACGAATGTGTCTGGCGAACTTTGCACAAGGTATTCCGTAGTGACCAAAAAACTGTGTTCTACATGCCAAACATCTGCTGACCTCTACACGCTGGTCAGTACAATCTAAATCGCCCACCATGGTAGTTTGTAGCCTCCATCATCACTGTAGGGAATAACAATTACTGTTCGCCTGTTGGGAAGTTTGATCCACACTTGCAAATTGGCGAGCATCTAGTTGTCGACACCTGGAGGTACTGTGAATAGTCTAAAGCAAGTACATTTCCCTGGTGTTGTTTTACTGTGTTGAGTGGGGGCTGGAGGGCAGGGTGGGGGAGGTGGGCAGTGTTGGGGAGGGAGGCTGAGGGGAGAAAGTAGTGGGGAGGAGGAGTGGAGTGGATAAAGGGTGAAGTGGGGTAAAGGGAGGAGTGGAGAGTGCAGTGTGGTTGAAGTGTGGTGTGAGAAGTGTGGTGTGAGTGGGGGGGGCAGATTGGGGAGTGGGCAGGGTAGGGAAGAACAATGTGACGGGGGGGGGACAGAGTGGGGAAGGATGTCATATAAGTAGACAGGACGACATAGTTGGAAAAAAGACTTCAACCAGTAGTTAGTGTCAGTCGCTGCAGTAAACACCCACCCATGAGTCTCGTGTCGCCCGAGAATCTATTCATCTCGGGTAGATCAGAGAGACTTGATATATATAAATATTTTTCGATTTGCATAAACAAAAGCATAATATATATTCTTTCTTTTTTTTACAATTTGTTTGGACTCTTGTTGTGGTGGTAACTGAACGTCCAGGTGTTTATTTTTAAGTCTATTTATCCGTTTCCTTATTTATTTTCATTTATTTACCATTTTAGTTGTTACTGTAGGGAGGACGGGTGCAGTGTTCACACCAGGTCGACAACATATAACTCCTCTTCTTAAGGTGTTCTGTAATGTCTCTCTCGGTCATCCCTGCACCAAATTCTATTTTTTTAGGTGTAATTATTTGGAATAATTATAATTACATAGAATTATATAGATTATCTATTTAAAGCGGAACAAGATGACAATTATATAATAATTTAGAATAATAATAATAGTTGCATACTGTATTGATAACCTTCGACTCCTCACCAGCACTGTACAGTAGTTCATTCCATATGATATAACATAGACCAAAATATTCTGTCAGAGCTTGGTAATAATTACGTAAAACTTGCATCGTCGCAAACACAGGTTGATAGAACGATATGGACGGGGTAGTGGACTGTCATCTACGCCTTTGCTTCCAGGCAGCTTTTTAAATCCAGCTTACATTCCGACGACAAGTCTTCTGAAGTCGAAGGTTTAATTACGTGTAATGGTGATCATTATATGCCTCAGTTTGTCTCAATGAAAAGCGTTTTTATTATAAAGGGCTGTCAAGTGTGGAGGGCCGGCGGACACCACGGTGGACATGCAAGCTTTCGCGGATTGTGTAACAGAGGAGTTACTTTGAGCTCACAAGGAAGGACCCACAACTCACTCGCGCTCAGAGTTGGTTAGAACCATTGTGGATTTCCGGCCATGTTTACAAGCTGTGTGGCTGACGAAACTGTTTCTGTGTTGTTGGATGTTCCAACAACGCTGGCGGGAAACTCGTTCGGACAAGATTTCCAGCGAAAATGACACAATCAGCTGGCTTAGCCGAGGATTATCTGGCGGCCGTCTGGTGTTGCAACTGGAGACTTGGTTTTCATTTTAAGATTTCGAATTGTTCTATAAAATGTTTAGATTTAAGAAGATAATATGTTAACATGTCAATAAAATGTACAACCTCCCCAAAAAAAAAAGAAAAGAAAAAACTAACAGATATCATCCCGATTTAAGGAACATTCACAAAATTCGGTTGCTACTTACTTACTGCTTCCTGAAAATCTAGACGTATACAGTAATATATAAATTAGGTATAGAATTAACATTATATCGCTGAGAGTGTGAGAGTCTTATACAGAAATTTTGTGAAGGATAACAGACTACGAGAGAGTACTGTGTATAGTTAATTGACTATTAGGAACCGGTGGTGTCGTATGCGTTCGAATGATTAGTTTTAAGAACGATGTGACCTTCTAAGTAAGATAATTCACGTTCACTATACCACGTCAACACCTTACATGTCACCATACCATTTTAACTCTCCTTCACTATACCACCTCAACACACTATTCACTATACCACCTCAACATTCTCTCTTCCTCACTATACCACTTCAACACACTCTCCTTCACCATACCACCTCAACATTCTCTCTTCCTCACTATACCACTTCAACACACTCTTCTTCACTATACCACCTCAACATTCTCTCTTCCTCACTATACCACCTCAACACACTCTCCTTCACCATACCACCTCAACACACTCTCCTTCACCATACCACCTCAACACACTCTCCTTCACCATACCACCTCAACACACTCTCCTTTACCATACTTCCTCAACACGCACTCAGGTTTTCGAAGTCGGCTACAGACGTGTCCTTAAATCAAGACAACTTACGGCCCCGTCCTTAAGTTTCTGAATTGTGGTTTTTGGATAAACTTATTGCTAAATCAACATTAAACTCGCGTGTTTACTTAATAAGGATAAGAGTAATGTATTTATGATAGCTCTCTGTTCATATGACAATGTCGGCTTTGGAGTTCGTGTTGTTTATCCGACTGTGTACGGCTATAGAGCTGAAATATGACACGGAGATGCGTTTGCTCCCCAGAAGTGTCAGGAAGATGGGGAGTTTAGCTCCAGTGGTCGCCTCCCTTCACACCCCAAGGCTAGAACCCCCTCATTAAATATATAATTATTTTTTCTGTTTTTTTTCCTATGCCCGAATATAGTTTTTAATAGAGGGCGGAAATTTGTTGTGTTCGTTTTTTTGTCTGTAGATGAAGGACGGACATGCCTATAACTGGCTGCATCCTTCTGGTTAACATTACTTTATGTACAGTACATATACCAATAGTGCATAGTATCTAACTCACACTTAATGTACTTATAATGATGGCACATAATGAGCCAGTGATAACCATTTACTTACTTATGATACTTGCATTATTATAACCCAATACCCTATTCTTATACACTAATAATGATAATAGTGTCCAATAGTGAACTTATTCTCACTATAGATATAATAATAATAATGCACTTTGGCCACCGAGAAAACGTCATATATATCCAGGAGTCAATTAAATGTTGCCCACTATATATTATACACTATATATAATTATTACTATTATTATGATTGTATACTTTTTCCTTCACTCCTTGAAGTCATTATGAATATTAATGGCGGCTTCTGTGTGTGTGTGTCATTCTGTCCTTCACGTGTGTCGATGTGAATTTCAACTAAAGAAACTCTTATTTTCCGTATCCTGAGCTTTTCCAGAGGCGGAGAGGAATTAAACGCTGGGAGATGAAACTTTGGAATGAAATTTTGGGGGACTAAAATATTTATGATATTGTATACTGATAAAATATGTGATGCATTTATTTTGAAATATTAAAAAAAAAATATTCCAAAAAGTATACAGTTAATGAGTTCCATTGTCCAAAATACTTGCGGTAACCCGGGCCAAACTCTCCAAGCTACCACACTTCTTGTATATTTTTCGGTCTTAATTAGTAATGAAGGAGGACGTGTGTAGTTAGGAGGGGCAGAGTCTCAAGTGCAATTTTGACGCCATTGTAGCGCCACAGGTGTTTATTAGTGGTTGTTTATTAATGACGAGTAAAGGAAGTAATTACCTGCTTCTCAGGACCTGATGTTCAGGTGAAGCGCGCGCCCAGATACGCCCAGATACGCACACACACACACACACACACACACACACACACACACACACCCACATTTGTATATCATTGGTGTTTACTCGAAGTATTTTTTTATCACGCTCTGAGACTTTGATCTAAAAAAACAAAAAAATCCATAATCGAGTAAATGATTCATATTCGTACCACCGAGCTTAATAACCTGTAAGGCAGACAGAGGAACAAGAACCTAACAATTGACAGAACAACCAAACATCAAAATCTCCTCCCCCTCCTTCACCTCTTTGTCTACATACCCTCTCCTCCTCCCCACTCCGCGCCCCCCTTTTTCCTCTCGCCCCTTTCCTCTTCCGCTACTTTCTTCGGCTTGTCTCTCTCTTCCCCCTGCCTTCCACCTTCCTTTTTACCCTCCCCAGTATCCTATCCCCCCTCCCTACTACCCTCCTCCCACCCCACTACCCTCCTCCCCACCTACCCTCCTCCCCCACCACCCTCATCCCCCTCCCCCCTCCTCCCCCTCCCCTCATCCCCCCCCCCAAGCACACCCCAGACACAAGCTTGAAAATCCATAAACCAAAATTGCAGTACAGTACATATATAATAAAGTGTCTTCCCCCTTGCCTCCCTGCATTCAGCCCCCCCCCCCCAAATAGCCGTTTTAACATAATTAGCACACTAATTTACCACGCCCAACAACTACCAGGAAAAGGTTGGTTGCTGACAATTTAATTTGCCTAATTATATTTCGGCCCAATCAGCCAAGCCAGGGGTGTTCAGCCCCTCCTGCACTCCTACTGCTTGCTGCCCAGGTACGTTCGTGTGTGTGTGTGTGTGTGTGTGTAGTGTTTGTTGTGAGCAAAAGGTATAATATATATGTGTGTGTTAAGAGTGAGAGTGTGCGTATATCTTGCATACATTTAGCTGTGTGTGTGCGTGTATGTGTGCGTGTGTGTGTGTGTATGTGTTTGCTTAGATAAAGGGAGCGTGTGTATGCGTGTGTTTAGGTGAGGGGTGTCCGAACGTGCTTGTGTGCGTACGTGCATGTGTGCGCGTGTGAGGTGCATGTGTGTGCGTGCGTATGTGTGGATGCGTGTGTGTGTGTGTGTGTGTGTGTGTGTGGGTGTATGGGTACATAGGAGTGGGTGCGTGTATGTATATGTGTGCGTGCGTGCGTGCGCGTCCGTCCGTGCGTGTGTTCGTATTGTCCGCGCCATAGCACACACGAACGAATGTACACATAAATTCTTTACGTACATGCCTTTCATGTGTTTATATCGCACATAAATAAATTAATATTGCTCTGCCTGTGAGACATTGACAAGAGCAGCAAGTTTGCACGCCTTTACATACCTGTGAGGGCAGAGTGTAGTGTGTATGTAGCGTTGAGGAGGAGTAGGTTAGGTTAGGTTAGGTGATGAGGGTTGGGTTAAGTTAGGTTAGGTTAGAGTTATGAAGCAACAGCCGACATTTAACTCACACAGTATGAGGCGAGTTAACTTAACTCACACAGTATGAGGCAATAGCGACACTTAACCACACAGTATGAGTAATAGTGACACTTAACTCACACAGTATGAATCAATAGCTGACACTAACCACAGTATGGGCAATAGCTGACACTTAACTCACACAGTATGAGGCAATAGCACTTAACTCACACAGTATGAGGCAATGCTGACACTTAACTCACACAGTATGAGGCAATAGCTGACACTAACCCCGGAGCAATAGGACACTTAACTCACACAGTATGAGGCAATAGCGACACTTAACTCACACAGTAGAGGCAATAGCTGACACTTAACTCACAGTATGAAGCAACAGCCGACATTTAACTCACACAGTATGAGGAAAGAACTGACACTTAACTCTCTCACTCCAATCCTCACAAGCTGGAGAATTACCATGAGGTGACATTTGACAACAGATCCCGGAGTCCATAATAATAATAATAAATTCGATCCATCTAAAGAAAGTTTGGCAAGAAGACCTGATGATAC
This sequence comes from Homarus americanus, assembly GCF_018991925.1. NCBI lineage: Eukaryota > Metazoa > Arthropoda > Malacostraca > Decapoda > Nephropidae > Homarus > Homarus americanus. The sequence goes on from NW_024718697.1 coordinate 161,848, forward strand.
CAGCCTTTATGTTTTAAAATTTGTCCTGCAATTTCAGAAGTTTTCACTCAAGTTACAGAGTGATAACGCGTGTAAAATAGTTAGTGATGGCAGTGATGGATAGTGAAAACCTTATGAATGAATTTGAGGGCTTGGGATTCACCATACGACTGGCACTTCATCAACTTTGGTGAAGGAAACGCCATCTTATAACCTGGTGGTCCAATGAGGTTCAGGGAAGGAAGAGGAAAAAAAATTAAGACGATAAGAACTTGTCGGTAGATATTTTGTCAACGATATATTATGACTGAAGGAAATTCTTATCATAATGTTTACTGGTGAGGTGAGGTGAGGTGTCTCTTTACTACGTTGTGTCAGCTTGTATCAGCCTTATGTTTAGTTTCTGTAGTGACACACACACACACACACACACACACACACACACACACACACACACACACACTAACACTATTCCCCAATATAAGAATACATATATTATCCTGGCTATCTTGATCTGCGTGTTATCACTTATTGGTGTTATCACTTATTTCTGTTATCATTTATTGCTGTTATCACATATTTCTGTTATCGCCTATTGCTGTTATCACTTATTAATGTTATCACTTATTACTGTTATCACTTATTACTGTCATCACTTATGTCTGTTATCACTTATTGCTGTTATCTCTTATATCTGCGAAAAAAGTGAATTTCAAGTGAATTTACCTCAGGATTTTGCAACAAGTTTTCCCAGCAACAATTTTAAGAGTTTGATCACAGGTTCAAGACGCCCTCGGGAGAATACACTGTACCTAGCGTCTTGGTGAACATAATTACAGCCTTATCACTTCCCTTCACACACACATAACACGTTAGTTGAAATTACAAGCACGACATAATACAATAATCAATTAATATAATAATGAAGAAAACGTTACGGATACTTATTACTTATATTTTTTTTTCTCATAATTTTCCAACGTTTTCTCGGTAAATTTTTGTTGGTTGATCGAAACTAAAAGAAAAGGATTAATATTTTATCTTTCTTTCATTTTTATTCGTATTATTCTAATGGCTGTTATTGAAATCAGCTATGGTATTCCCTCTTTTCATAACAGTTCATATTATTTCATTTATTTTTATCGATATATGACAAGACTACCTGGGGAAATAATCATCGTTCATTATGATTGCTTTCAGTACTTTATATTCACGTCTGTTATATGTAAACATTAGCTTCGTAAGAGCCTTAGTATTGAGAGGTGTGTGGTGTCCGCTGTGTTAACTTTCATAGAGACACGTTAATACACACACACGCACACATACACTTATTAACGCATATGTAATTTCTCTCGCTGACCATATGTGACACCTGAGAGAATCCCTCCCCCCCCCCGTCCTCTCCTCCAACACTACCTCCCTCTCCCTCATCTCTGTCTCCATCTTTAATTCCTTCTCTCCCTTACTCGTCTCACTCCCCCCTTTTATCTCCTCCCTCACCTCACTCTCCCCTTTCTCTCCCCCCTTTTCATCACGCCCCCTTTCTCTACCCCCTTATCCTCACTCCCCCCCTTTCTCCCCCTGGCCTCCCCCCCCCTTCCCTCTCCCCTCGACACGTCATTATTCCTTCGTATTTGTTCCTCCCCTTCACCCTCTTCGTGTTGTTCCTCCACTTCCCTCCTTAGTGTTGTTTCCTCCACTTCCTTTGTATTATTTGGTACTCCACTTCACCCCTTCTGTTGTTCCTCCTTCACCCTCCTTGCCGTGTTGTTCCTCCTTCCCACCCCTCTTCGTATTGTCTCACATCACCCTCTGTGTTGTTCTCCCATCACCCTCTGTACCTCCCACTCACCTCCTTCGTGTTGTTCCTCACTTCACCCTCCTTCGTGTTGTTCCTCCCACCCCCTCTGTGTTGTTCCTCCCACTCACTCCTTCAGTTGTTCCCCACTTCACCTCCTTCGTGTTGTTCCTCCCACTTCACCCTCCTTCTGTTCCTCCCACTTCATCCTCTGTTGTCTCCCACTCACCCTCCTCTGTTCCTCCCACTTCACCTCGTTGTTCTCCCACCACCTCCCTGTGTTGTTCCTCCCACCACCCTCCTCGGTTCCCCACTCACCCTCCCTCCTCCTTCGTGTTGTTCCTCCCACGTCAACTCCCTTCTACCCCCTATTAATTAAGCAATTACCTGACCATTATGTCTGGCAATAAGGCAACTTGGAAGGTGTTGAAGGGAGGGAAAGGTAGGAGGTAGGAGGGAGAGGAGGGGGGGAGAAGGAAGAGGTAGGTGGGGAGAGGGAGAGAGGGGAGGGCTAGGGAGAGGAGGAGGAGGAGGAAGAGAGGGAAAATTGGTGAGAGGATGTTTTCCTCCCTCCCCCCACCAGCGTCTTAGGAGTCTTGTTGACCTTGTATCTTCACTACCACGTGTTCTTCTGTTCTCCGAGTTGTTATTCATCATACAAGACGTTATGTTCTTCATAGTACAAGATGATTTGTTCCTCATGTTATAAGATGTTATGGTATGTATGGTACAAGGTGGTGTGTCTATGGTACAAGGCGGTGTGTTCATGATGGGTTATACAAGGCGGTGTGTTCATGGTATACAGAGTGTCATGGCGTTGATGTTCATGGTACAAGGCGTGTTCATGGTACAAGGAGGAGTGTTCATGAGTACAAGCGGTGTGTCTCATGGAAAGGTGGTGTGTTCATGGTACAAGGCGGTGTGTTCATGGTACAAGGAGGGTGTTCTACAAGGCGGTGTGTTCAAGGTACATAGGTGGTGGTCATGTACAAGGCGTGTTTCATGGTACAAGGCGGATGTTCATGGTACAAGGAGGTGTTCATGTGGTGTGTTCATGGTATGGTGTGTTCATGGTACAAGGGAAGGAGGTAGGTTCATAAGGAGGAGTGTTCATGGTATAGGTGTGTGTTCATGGTACAGGTGGTGTGGTCAGGTGTGTGTTCATGGTACACAGTGTGTATGTACAGGGGTGTCATGTACAAGGTGTTCATGGTACAAGGAGGAGTGTTCATGGTACAAGGTGGTGTGTTCATGGTACAAGGTGGTGATTGTTCATGGTACAAGGAGGAGTGTTCATGGTACAAGGAGGAGTGTTCATGGTACAAGGCGTGTGTTCATGGCAAGGTGGTGTGTTCATGGTACAGGTTCATGGTACAAGGTGTGTCTGTACAAGGAATGTTCATGGCACAAGGTAGTGTCTTATACAAGTGGTGTGTCCATGGTACAGGAGGAGGTCCATGTACAAGGAGGAGGTTCATGGTGAGGAGGTTCATGGTACAAGTGTGTTCATGGTACAAGGTGGTGTGTTCATGGTACAGGTGTTCATGGGTACAAGGTGTGTCATGGTACAAGGCAGTGGTTCAAGGTACGGCGGTGTGTTCATGGTACAAGATGTTCCCCATTTCTGGAGTTGCGTGTCTAATTCATTGTCCGGCCACCTTGATGATCACGTGAGGCGTAAGGCTGACCCAAGACATCTTCTGTGTGTGTGTGTGTGTATGTGTGTGTGTGTGTGTGTGGGTATGTTTTTGTACGCCACCATTCCATATCACTCTTTCACTCGTCTCCATATTCACACCTTTACATTTCGTTGTTTCGTTTTGACAGAATGAGGAGAGATGGTGAGAAGAGAGAAGAGGAGAGAAAGTATATGAATAAAACAGATGTATAGAAGGACGAGGTAAAGGATAATGCCCGATAAAAGAGGGAAAATATGAAACAGGAAACATCCGATAAGAAACGGGTAGGGATAAAACTAAAGATAATTGGTTAGGACAAATATAACATCTGGTGAGGACAAATATAACATCTGGTGAGGACAAATATAACATCTGGTGAGGACAAATATAACATCTGGTGAGGACAAATATAACATCTGGTGAGGACAAATATAACATCTGGTGAGGACAAATATAACATCTGGTGAGGACAAATATAACATTGTGAGGACAAATATACATCTGGAGACAAATACATGATTTTTAAAGAAGATAAAAATAAAATTTACTGATGAGGACAAAAATGAAGAGAACTGGTGAAGACAAGAATAATAACTATAAATAATGATGACACGAAGACAAAATAATACAAAACAAAGACAAATGAGGACAATTAATACTGATAATAAAACAAATGAGGAAAAAATTAGAATAACAAAAACTAAATTCAATTCTGAAGGAAATAAAGACTTTTTTTTTCCTCTCCAACATCATCTAAGTTTATTTAATTTTTCTGTCCTCACAACCAACAGAAATTGTCATCTATTTTCCTCCGCTGATCAAATTAATGTGTTTGGGTGGATGTATGGGTGTTTGGGTGGATGTATGGGTGTTTGGGTGGATGTATGGGTGTTTGGGTGGATGTATGGGTGTTTGGGTGGATGTATGGGTGTTTGGGTGGATGAGGTGTTTGGGTGGATGTATGTGTTTGGGTGGATGTATGGGTGTTTGGGTGGATGTATGGGTGTTTGGGTGATGTATGGGTGTTTGGGTGGATGTAGGGTGTTTGGGTGGGTGTTTGGGTGGATGTATGGGTGGGATGTATGGGTGTTTGGGGGATGATGTGTTTGGGTGGATGTGTTTGGGTGGGATGTGTTTGGTGATGTATGGGTGTTTGGGTGGATGTATGGGTGTTTGGGGGGATGTATGGGTGTTTTGGGTGGATGTATGGTGTTTGGTGATGTATGGGTTTGTGGATGTATGGGTTTTGGGTGGATGTATGGTTGTTTGGGTGGATGTATGGGTGTTTGGGTGGATGTATGAGTGTTTGGATGTTTGGGTAGAAACTCAGTTTCTCGGTCATATTCTAGTACGAAACATGACACAAACACGTATCAAAACGCATCATACACCACTAGACCAAATATTCGACACCAGATTTCAGTCTCTGTGACAAGGTTAATGAAAGAAGGAAGTTAAAGGTCAAGGTCACAGCTAATACATTTAAAGTCATAGATAAGGCTAAAGTCACAGCTAAGGGTCACAGATAAGGTCAGTGTCACAGCTAAGGGTTAAGGTCAGATATTAAACGAGAAGTAATGCCACTGCACGTAATACAGTGAGATAACCGTCTGTGCAGTGTAATAGTGTTGTTCTGCCGTAAACGCAATGAGATACTATTTATTTAAGGAAGCTGTGAAATGCTCGTGATATGCGTTGAAAATGCAGTGAAATTATTTATTGTGTATGCAGGAGTCCATGTTTATAGTGGCGGCAGTGAAATGTTCATGATATTTGTTGAAAATGTAGTGTGAAGTTGTTCATCCGTATAGTGAAAGCAGTTCATGATATTTTAAAACGAATGTCGTGAAGAAAAGTTCATTGCTCATACAGTTAAGGAAATGTTCAATATTCATGGTGGAACAATGTTCAGTGTTCATACAGTGAAGAAAGGGTTTAGTGTTCATACAGTGAGGATAATGATCAGTGTTCATAAGAATGAGAATAATGAGCAATGTTCATACAGTGAGGATAATGATCAGTATCCATACAGTTAAGGTGTTCAGTGTTTATACAGGAGGATACTATTCAATGTTCGCTGAGAGGAAAGTAGTCATACAGTGAGGATAATGTTTAGCGTTCACTGAGTGAGGATAATGTTCAGTGTTCATACAGTAAGGATAATGTTCAGTGTTTATACAGTAAGGATAATGTTCAGTGTTCACAGTGAGGATAATGTTGAGTGTTCATACAGTAAGGATAATGTTCAGTGTTCATACAGTAAGGATAAACCAGTGTTCATGCAGTGAGATAATGTTCAGTGTTCATGCAGTGAGGATAATGTTCTGTGTTCATGCAGTGAGGATAATGTTCAGTGTCTACACAGGGATAATGTTCAGTGTTCATGCAGTGAGGATAATGTTCAGTGTTCATGCAGTGAGGATAATGTTCTGTGTTCATGCAGTGAGGATAATTTCAGTGTTCATACAGTGAGGATGAGGATATTGTTGAGTGTTCATACAGTAAGGATAATGTTCAGTGTTCATGCGGTAAGAATAATGTTCAGTGTTCATGCAGTGAGGATAGTGCAGTGTTCATGCAGTGAGGATAATGTTCAGTGTCGGCAGTGACAATAAAGTTCAGTGTTCATGCAGTGACAATAAAGTTCAGTGTTCATGCAGTGAGGATAATGACCAGTGTTCATGCAGGAGGACATTTTCAGTGTTCATACAGCGAGGATAATGTTCAGTGTTAATGCAGTGAGGATAATGACCAGTGTTCATGCAGTGATGATAATGTGCAGTGTTCATGCAGTGAGGATAATGTTCAGTGTTCAGCAGTGAGGATAATATCTGTGTTCATGCAGTGAGGATAATGTTCAGTGTCTGCGCAGGTGAGGATAATGTTCAGTGTTCATGCAGTGAGGATAATGTTCAGTGTTCATGCAGTGAGGATAATGACTGGTGTTCAGCAGGAGGATAATGTTCAGTGTTCATGCAGTGAGGATAATGATCAGTGTTCATGCAGTGGGGATAATGTTCAATGTTCATGCAGTGAGGATAATGCTCAGTGTTAATGCAGTGAGGATTACGACCAGTGTTAGCAGTGATGATAATGTGCAGTGTTCATGCATTGATGATAATGCAGTGTTCATGCAGTGAGGATAATGACCAGTGTTCATGCAGTGAGGATAATGACCAGTGTTCATGCAGTGATGATAATGTTCAGTGTCTCGCAGGAGGATAATGTTCAGTGTTCATGCAGTGATGATAATGTTCAGTGTCTGGCAGTGGAAGGTAATGTTCGGTGTTCATGCAGTGAGGATAATGTTCAGTGTTCATGCAGTGAGGATAATGTTCGTTGTTCATGCAGTGAGGAGCACCTGGGTGTCGGTACCCAACCACCTCTCATACAATTATCCTCAACATCCTCACTACAAGAAGAAAATTGTCGCCTGTACCATTATTCGCTTCTTCCCTCGAAGAAGTACGCCAGACGCAGACAGGAGGGAGGGTAAGGGAGATGATAGCCTTCCTTGTTGAGAGAGGGAGAAAGGGAGGGAAGGAAGGAAGGAAGGCCAGCTTGTTTGATTTCCGATCATTCCCTTGTTGTCTTCCCCTCCTTACCCATCTGCTACAGAGGAGAGAGAGGGAGGGTGGAGAGATGAGGGGGATGGGTGGTGGGGGAGGAGGGGTGGTGAAGGAGGAGGGGCGATGGGAGAGGAGGGTTGTGGTGGGTGTAGTAAGGTATTCTGTACATTTTGTAGTACTATCATGTACACAAGCACTGTACCCGTGTTAAATGTCACATGTGGAATGTCGGCCACTTTGGTAGGTGGAGTGTCGAGGGGTGGGGTGGGGGTGGTCGGTGTAGCGGGGGGTGTTTGCTCTTGACCTGGTCGCTATATCGAGGGTGGTACGGTCTAACGAGGGTGACGTCACGGATCGTTGGTGGTATATGGCCATCCAAGGTTATTAGGACATTGTTAGGCTGTTGCACGACGCTTGGTAGACGCTGGTAGATAAAGGTGCAGGTAGGGAGGCAGGGAGAAGTAAGGGTGCAGGAGGAGGTAGGAAGGTAAAAGTTAAGGAAAGGAAGGGAGGGGGAAGGGAGAGAGAAAGCTTGGTGGAAAAGTAAGAGGTATAAATTGGTTGCACAGTGGGAGGGTGAGAGGTGGAACGACCCAGTAGGAAGGAAGAACGGAAGGAGGGAATTGAAGAGGAGGAAGAGGAGGAGGAGGTAGAGGATGCAAGGCGGGTTGATGGAGAGGAAAGGGGAAGCGAGGAGGAGGAAGGAGAGAGAGAGAGAGATAGAGAGAAGGGGGGCTGATGTGTGGAAGAAGGAATCAAGGTATACATTGGATAAACGTGATAATGGTCGAGTGTGGATAGTGAGAAGGTGTGATAAAGGTGGGGAGGAGAGGAAGATGGATACATGTGTGTTGAGTTTTTTTTCATTTCTTTTGCAGTTAAACATATTTTTTATTTTTATTTATTTTTATACAGTAAAGTATATTTTTAGGTTTTTTTCTTTTCAATTTAGCATTTCTATGATTTTTCTTTTACGGTTAAATAATTGTATTTTAATTTTTAGGGATATATTTTCACTGTTAATTCAATTTTTACGGTTCATTTTTTTTCTTGAGTGTTTGTCGACTGTGTTTAGAATCTCACTGTCATGATTCTCGCCTTTACAGTGGAAAACATAACATAGGCATTTCAGTCATTCTAAATAAGAGCAAAATATATGTTTGATTAACGATCATTACTACAGCCTAATAGCACTTCCTGCTTGATGGTTGTAATGCAGTTAACTATTTTGTCCCCGTGTTGTTACAGTTTTTAGAGTAACAAAACGACAATTAAGTATTGGTGTGTGTGTGTGTGTGTGTGTGTGTGTGGATGGATGTTGCTAAATCTTAACATCACCTTCACTTGCCCTGGAACGATAGAGAGACGGCTTGTACTCACAGGAACCCTTAGAGATAATGCTTCTGGAACGGTGAACATTAGAATACTGAGACAACAAGCATCAGAGAGGCTTCTCACACCTGAGCTTGGAACAGTATTGAACTGAAACATTACTACCGACTTGCTAGATAATCCTTCTGGAAGATACTGGAACGTGTGTTTGTGATACTCTTCACAAACCCTCACACCTACCCCCCACCCTAAGGTCTGGAACCAGTCGCTGGAAGGTCGTGTGGGGGCTGGAACACAAAGGACCCGTCTTGGCTTCTCACCGCCTGGACCCATAAAGTCAACAGTGTAATGGGAGAAGTGCCCATTAAAGGACATTATGGTGAAACTGTTGTCTCTTCAACCGTTGGCCTACCTGTTGTTGGTTTTTGTTACCTGTTATGCAGTTCATTATTACCCAATTACTCAATCTTTCACTGTTGCCATTACCGTTACTTGGACGTATTGGAAATCCCTTAATTTTTTGCCATTATTAAGGCGTTGTTTATTGCCCATTACTCGCTTTTATATCTTTCTCATTACCTGTTATATTACCTCACTATCCTGATATGACCGATAACTGAACACACTGCACTTTATGATGCACTTCAATTAACTTAAAGTATCATCCCTGTCATCTTCGTTAATGCACGCTACCAGTTAATGTTGTCTTTATCAATTATTTCCTACTACAACTTTCACGTCACCTCATTCCCATTGTCTCTTAATGATACTTGGCAGATCGTGTCATTACTCCGTCCCTTGTTCAAGAGGAACTGTACATAAAAGTTAACACATCACATTCATTTTGTACCGATAAGGGAGAGATGTTCAAGGTACGGTATTTTTACTTTCGTTTTATTCGGAAAATTACAGATTCTAAGACACATCTCCCTGAACTCCACGGCTAGACCTTGAGTTACGTTTCTCTTTCGTGAGACGAATCTCCTTTTTTCTTTACGACAACCCTTTGGGCTGGCCAGGTAATTGCTTCTATCATGCTCCTAAATTAAGAACACCTGGGCAGTGCACGAAGCCTTCTCTGACCCACCTAACGATGCCCACAGCTCCCAAGGATTTATGTTTACGTGTTAATAGCGACCATTAACACGTTTCTGTGACGTAGATGACGGCTCCAGGTGACTCCATGACTGGTGGACGGGCTACATCACCTCCATCCAGCCGAATCGCATGTACACCAGCTGACTGACTCAATGTTTACACTCGATCAGCTGACTAGGTGTTGACGCATGTGAATGTTTGGGGAAAGACGATTGGTGTAATGTTATTTAGGGTCTTAGAGAACTCCTTTAATTATTTAGCTCCCCCTGAAAGAGAAATATTGTGAATCGAAAAAAAAGTTCCTCCGTGTAATTGTAAATTTCGAGGATGTTCCCTTTGTGACCGGGTGATTTAAGTAGACTGTTATGACTCCATAGTGCATCAGAGAGTTTTCATTACTGATGAATTATTGTGCACACGCTTAACGTACGTGTTGTGTGTGTGTGTGTGTGTGCGCAGTCAGTCAGTCAGTCATGAAACCTAGGCGATATCTTTTCTTTTAAGCGTAATCTCCCGTAATTAGTCAATGGTCGTAGATGGATAAGCGAGGCAGATATCAATAGCGTACATACAAACATGGCAATTAATACTTTATAATTCATACAGTTTTATACACCTCGAGTAGAAGCTGTGTTAAGAAGCACTTTGGGTAATATTAACTTATAGTACACTTGGTTATACCTGTGATGCGCTAATTACTTGAACTAGTTACATATCAGTGTGGCTGCTATTTACCTGTAACTGGAGGAACATTTGTGATTAATTATATTTACAGTAATTATTTTTATTCCCTTGGCCTGGCTGTGGATATATAGTAATCATAAAGTGTCTTAGTGTGTCTGTTTGTTTGTGTAACTTAAAATTAACTCGTTTGACTTTTTTGTTCTTTATGCAATTTCACATATGGGTGATGTGTGTTAAGCTGAGATGATTCAGCTTCTCTGTTGGGTGTTAAGCTGAGATGATTAAGCTCCTCCGTCGGATATTGAGCTGGGATGATTCAGCTTCTCCGTCGGGCATTAGGCTGTGATGTTAAAGCTCCTCTATTTGGCGTTTAGTCAAGGTAGCGAGGAGGTTATATTGCCTTATAAAACACAGCCTTGAAATATATGTTATCTTCACATGACTTTCTTAATTGGACAGGTGAGGGGTTACAGGTATAGTGCACCAACTTACCTGAGACGAAATGTTGATTGGTAGTAGCGCTCAGGTGTCTTGTACCCGGGATGGATGCGGATATGCGGGTAATAAATGCGGGTACAAGTATTTTCTGAAACGGTATGTGTAAGCATGTAACCGGGTATGGATGGGGGTCGGGTGCAGATGGACTGGTGGCAATTCGGGTACAGGATTTATAGACTGGGTGTGGATAATTGGGTATCGGCTATGGATAAGCGGGTAATATGTGCAGGTAAGCGGGTAGTATGTCAGGATAAGCAGCTATTGAACATGCTTACAGGATACGGATAAGCTGATAGAATTTCTGAGTAAATAGTGTAGATAGGTGGATGTGGATAACAGGTAAATGGTGTGAAGGGCAGTATAAGCGGGTAACGGGTACAGGATGCGGATAGCGGGAGACGTTGCGTGAGGACTGCCAGTTCCGGTCAAGTCGTGTAATTGGCATCTTCTCTATCCTCCATTTCCCTCTCTTCTTCTCTCCCTATCTTCTTCTCTTCTCTACCTCTTGCTATTCTCTTCTCTTTCTTGTTCCAGCTTTATCAGATTTTTCTATTTATTCCTCATAGTTGTAATTTTTTATGCACTTAATTTGTATTCTTATTGTCTGATTCCATTTTTATTCGATTTTCTTAATTATTCCTGTGTTAGTATATTTTTCTTATTCCACTTTTATCAATTTCCTTTCCGTCCCTAACTGTTTCAATTTATTTTTATTCCCTCTACGATTATTATCTTCGTTTTCTGATTCCATATTTATCAAGATTTTATTTCATTTTTCTATTGCGATTTTTTTTAATATGTTTTTGCTTTAATTATTATCTTCATTTATTTTTTATTCTTTGGGTCATTTAAATATTACTTATTGTTTCATTTGAATTTTTCTTATTTTGCTTTATTCTGAATTTTATCATATGTTTCTATCTATACCTTTATCTAATTTCTTATTAATTCTAACTTGATTATCTCTTTTGTTTCTGATTTTCTTATTTATCTTGATATTCCTGTTTATGTCTTTCCTTGTTTTTATTTGTTTGTTTCTGATTCCATTTTTTCTTATTTTTTTCCGTTTTTTCAGATTTTTTCTTATTTTCTGATTTGAACTTTTTTGTTTTGGTTATGATTTGGTCTTCCAGGATTGTTATATTTCTGATTTATTCTGTTTTGAAATTTCTCCGACGTTTCTTATTCATTGCTTCTCTCTTTTTGTTTTGCTATGTCTGTATTTATTTGATTTTCCTTTTATTACTTTTTAAAAATTTCTTTATAGTTTCTGAATGGATTTTTATTAAATTTTTTTGCGGGTTTATAATATATTTTTTTTATTCCTTATTTATCCTATTACATTATTCTTTGTATGTCTTTATCGTTTATTTTCTTTTCTTACTACTTATTCTATTTTCGCTTTATTTTTCTTGTTTTATTTTATTCAATTCTCTTTATTATTTTTATTATTTTATTTCTTATTTAATTTATGTAAAAAATGTTCTCATTATTTTTAATCTTATTTTTATATAAATTTTCTTCAATTTTTCTTCGTTTTGTTTTATTTCTCATTCTCCTTCTGTTGGAAATTCTGTTTCTATCGCTACGTTTATTTAATATTTTGCCAATTCTGTTTTTTTTATCTTAAATTGTCTATGGTTTCTGGCTATATTATTTTCATTATTCTTGATTCTCTGCTTATTCCAGTTTTTTTTTTTTTTGGTATTTTTTTTAGTTTACAGTTATTATCATTTTCCCTTGTTACATTTTTACTCTTTTATTGTTTTAGTGTTTTGTTTAGTTCTGTAGTTTATTCTTCTTGTATTTCTTCTTCATGTTTGGTTTATTTACTACTGCTTATCTTTTAAATTTTTGCACCTTTAGTTCTTTTTACTCAGAATATCTTTCTTGTTTACTTCGCCTTTCCCTGTTCTCATTCTTTATAACTTCCTAACTCTTTTTTGTATCTTTATCTTCTCTCTCTCTCTTCTTCTTCTTCTCTCATCATCCTCTTTTTCATATCTCACTCTACTTTCTTCCATTTAGTCACCATCACCACCTCCCTCATCCTCCTACCCCCTCTACCCCCCCTCTCCCTCTCCATTCTACTATCCCCCCTCTTTTCCTTCACCCTTCCTCCTCCCTCCTACCACTCTACCACCTCCCGTCCCCAGAATCCGCCACGGTCAGGGAGAAAACAAAAAATCATCTTGTAAGACGCGCCAGGTGGACAGCGGAGGCGCAGAGCTTCCTTAATCACCACACCTTCCCTTCCGTTTCGTTTCACTCCCCAATACCGTCTTACCCAGGGGCTCTTATTGTTACATATGCTTTATTCTTCATTCATGCGGTGGAGGTGTGTGTAAAAGGACAAGGAGGAAGAAGAGAGGAGAAAGAGAAGAATAGGAGGAGGAGAGGAAAGAATGGAGGAAGATGAATAGGATAAGTGAAAATAATTGAGGAGGAAGGGGAAGAAGATGGAGAAAAAAGAAGTTGAGGAGGAAAAATCGAGGAGGAGGAATAAGAAGAGGAGGAAGAAGAAGAGGAGGAGGAAGAGGAGGAGAAGGAGACAGAAATTGTCATATCCGCTGCATTATTTAGTCACTAATGTGGAGCTGTGTCTTATATGTGTGATAAACGAGTATAGAAGGAAGAGGAGGAGGAAGAGGAGGAGGAAGAGGAGGAGGAGTAGGAGGAGACAGCAATTGTGACATCCGTTTTGGGTTTTTTTTTCATAAGGAGGAGATGGAAGGAAAATAGAGAAGGTGGAGACGAAATACTGGAGAAGGAGAAGGAAGGAAGGAAGAAGGAGGAGGAGGAGAAAGAAAGGAAGAAGGTGGATGAAGAAATAGAAGCAGAAGATAATGCATTTATTCCTTTTACGTTATAAAGTGTAAACCATTTTAGTTGTTTTATTATGTTTACGTTTGGGGGGTTTTTTTTTTGACGTATGGTAATTTTTTTTATAAATTGAGTTTATTCTTAGTAAATTGTTCTGTTCGTCTTGTGAAAAAAATCGTATTATACTTAGATTTTTATTTACAGTAGACAGCTGTTTTTTAATGTAAGAAAAATTAATTTATTTCATTAGTCTTACCTCAAGATCCGTAGATAAATCTGAAAGACATAGAAACCTGATATCTGAAGATTAACGAGGACTTGGTTAATGGTTGGTGGTGGTTGCTGGTGGATGTGGGTGGGTGGATGATGATGGATGTGAGTGGTTGTAAGTGGATGGTGGTAATTGTTATTGGAGTATGGTCGTGATGGTTGCTGGTTAATGTGGGTGGATGCAAGTGGATGGCGACTATTATAGTTGGTTGAATCAGACAATAAGCACTTGGTATAGTTTTCACCTTGTTACTTATATTGTCGTTGGTGTAATAATTTCTGGTGTTTCAGGTGACAGGTTAATTAAGCTAGAACCCCTTAGAACTTATCTGTTACAAAGACCATCTAAGGACCGTGGATTTAAGAGGAACCAAGAAAATAAAACCTACAGTACTTCCCTCTTTAAAGTTCTCATAGCGACAGTCAGCCAGTACTAGTGCTGTGATGGGTGAAGTTGACAATATAATGGTGGCCCCTCGTGTCTCTGTGGGTCCTGTCATGTCCGAGGCGAGCAAGTCCGGGGACCACCTAGGCGTGAATTTGTTTAAGGTGTAGAAGCTGCCACCAACACAACCACCACACCCTGAATTAACGAGCTGTAAGGCACAGTGTCAAGGAAAACAAAAACAAAAACAAGAAGATCGGACAACTTAGCAACTGCACTGGCTACCCATTACCCTGTTATATGATCTGCAAATCGATTAACCCTCCTGGTACCCAATTACTGCTGGGTAGACAGAGGCAAATGGCAAAATGAAACTCGCCCCTAGTAATACCCTGTCTAGGGATCGAACCCGAGACCACTTGTACATAATGATGATATTATTACTACCCATGTACACACATACCAAAACATCCTAAGTTAAACACACACACACACACACACACACACACACACACACACACACACACACACACACACACACACACACACACACACACACACACACAGAAAGCTTAACCTAATTATGTATATCTAACCTAACCTAACATATGCTATCCAAACCATACCTGCATACATTAACCTAACTTAACCATACCTAACCCAAACTAACCTAACCATACTTATCCAAACTAATCTAATTATGACTTCGCTTCCCCGTATAACCATCAGTAATGTTTATCTCATGTAAACTGATTTTCTCTTGATGGCAATGAGGACAGGTTAACACAACTAAAGTGACCGCAAATGGTGTATGAACCTGGTATTTTGGAGAAGCTGTAGCATCTGTCATCACTCGGGGTAGATGTGTGTGTGTGTTGGGGGGGAAGTAGGAGGTGTGGGGGATGGGGGTGTTAGTGATAGGGGTGTGGCGGGGAGTAGAGGTGGGGATGTTGGGGTAGGGGTTATGGGTATGGGGGTTGGGGGTGGGGAGTAGGGGGTAGGGGTGGTAGGAGGGGGTTGGGAAGAGGTAGGGGGTAGGAGGAGAGGTTGGGGTAGAGGTAGGGGAGTAAGGGTAGGAGGGTTGGGGAAGAGGGGGGGGTAGGGTGTTGGGGTAGAGGTAGGGGGGTAGGGGTGTTGAGGTAGAGGTAGGGGGGGTAAGGGTAGGAGGGGTTGGGGAAGAGGTAGGGGATAGGGTGTTGGGGTAGAGGTAGGGGGTTACAGCTAGGGGGTAGGGTGGGGTTAGAGGTGAGATGGGGGTAGGGGGGGACAAACCCAACACTGTTCTTGACTTGTTTATCGCCGTAACATCTTGCACGCCCGAGTGTTCCACGCCTGGTGTGTTACCTGGCCACGCTATCCTATTGAGTTATCCTGGTGAGCTATCCTGGTTGGCTATCCTAGTGCGTTATCCTAGTAAGTTATCTTGGTTAGTTATCCTTGTGAGTTATCCCAGTAAGTTACCTTGGTTAGTTATCCTTGTGAGTTATCCTAGTAAGTTATCTTGGTTAGTAATCCTAGTGAGTTATCCTGGTTAAGTATCCCATCGAGCTATCCAAGTGGGCTGCTTCTCCCCGCCACCAACCACACCAGAATTGCCTTCATTAAGACAGTGTTGGTTGGGCTGGCTCTCCACACCCTAACATAAGCTCCCTGTGTCCCTCTGAGCTGACCTTAACGTCTGTAGCTGTACGCCTCCATCCATCCATCTCTTCATCCATTCTTCCATCCATTTATTCATCTATCTATCATCTATCTGTCTGTCTGTCTGTCTGTCTGTCTGTCTGTCTGTCTGTCTGTCTGTCTGTCTGACCATTTATCCATGATCCTCCCCTCCATTAATTCATTCATCTCTCCATCTATCCATTTATCCGTCCGTACGTCCGTTTGTCTCTGTATCCATCCATGCATCCGTCCATTCATCCAACCATTCAGTTGTTCATCCATTTAGTTATTATTATCCAATATTTGGTAGGTGGATAGAAGTGGGTGTATGTGGATGAAGGTGTGGCTAGCAGTAGATAAAAGTGGATATCAGAGGGTGGATGCAATTTGAGATAATCACTTGTATCCCTTCCTTCCTTCCTTCCTTCCTTCCTTCCCATCTTTTCTCTTCTGTTTCCAATCTTCACCTGATTTTTCTTCATGTTATCTTAATGTACCTTCCTCTTCCTCCTTTTCCTCTTCCTCCTCCTCCTCCTCCTTTTCCATTTCCTCCTCCTCCCCACCTCCTCTTCCTCCCCTCCTCCTCTTCTTCCCCCACCTCCTCTTCCTCCCTCACCTCCTCTTCCTCCCTCCTCCTCCCTCTCCTCTTCCTCCTCACCTCCTCTTCTTCCCCCACCTCTTCCTCCTCTCCCTATATTCGCCTCCCCTTTTCCCTGTTCACTTCCCTCTCACTTTGCTTACTAGTTACATGGCACCTTTCACTATCATATCCAGCATATCACTCACGCTCACTTTAACACTCACTCACTTTCACCCCTCTCACCCCTCCTCTCACCCTCACTTCTCTCTCTCTCTCTCTCTCTCTCTCTCTCTCTCTCTCAGCTCACTCTATCTCTTGCTATTTTTTATATTCGCCCTTCCATTCTTTCCCTATTCACCCCTCACACCTCCCCTGACACCCTCACCCTCCCTCCACCCTCACCTTCACCCCCCCTCACACCTCCTCTGACACCCTCACCTCCTCCCCTCCCACACCTCCCTCACACACCTCCACCTGACACCCCTCACCCTCCCTCCCACACCTCCCCCTGACACCCCTCACCCTGACACCTCACACCTCCTCCCCTGACACCCTCACCTCCCTCCCTCACAACCTCAGACACCCTCACAAACCTAGTATAAACTGTTGTGTTTTTTGGAGGTGTTGGCTGTGAGAGGAGCTGTGTGTGGGCTCTCCTCAACCTCTCTCTATGACCCATATGTTTACCAAGCTCTGTCTACCAAGTGGCCCAGATGTGTCTCGTGTGTGTGTGTGTGTGTGTGTGTGTGTGTGTGTGTGTGTGTGTGTGTGTGTGTGTGTGTGTGTGTGTCCTGCACTCGACCGCCTTTACTTCCCTCAACTGTATTACGTAATCCATTTTGGTGGGAACAAATTAATGAAGATTTTGAGAGAATGATTTTTAATTTGTCTGGCAGGTGAAATGTGATGTTAACTATGACATGGTTGCAGGAAGGTGTCTGTCTGTCTGTCTGTCTGTCTGTATGTCTATCTGTCTGTCTCTCCCTCCCTCCCTCCCTCCCTCCCTCCTCCGTCCCCTTTAACCACGCCTTCCCTTGCTCTTTCCCGTATAAGAGATAAAGAGATAAGAGCCGGGAGAACCTTGGTATGGGTGGCCGTGAGGCGGAGATAACCAGAGTGGCGAGTACTTGTTAAGACACAAAGATATTAGACACTTGAGTCGAGGGCCTGGTGACTTGAGAGATAACTTATCGTCGAGGCTCAAGTGTGAGGGCGACTCCTGGCGCTCAAGATGTCCAAGGAGATGGGTGGGAGACGAGGGGGGGTGGATCAAGAGGAGGGGGAAGGCTGAGGGAGGGATAGAAGGTTAGATGGGAAGGAAGGAAAAGAGGGATGGCGGGTTAGAAAAAGGAGGAGGGAGGGGGAGAGATAGCGGAGAGGAAGGGAGGGGTAAAGGAGAGGATAGAGGGGGGGTGGGGGATATAAGGGAGGAAGAGAAGGCGGGAAGGAGGGTAAGGACGAAGTGGTACTCGACTTCACCCATACTTTATCTGAGATACACCGCCATTTGGTTACTCTGGAAATTATTCATTCCACATGTGTTTTATAATTCACATAATATTTCCCCCATAACATACAGAGGTCCTCCCTTCCCCACCCTCCTTAAACGGCCGTAAGTCATAGTGCACTAATACTCGGCGCTGGAGGACAGGACCCCTAGGAGTTATCTCTCATAAAGGAGGCGCGAGGGAGTGAGGTAGAGGGAGGGTGGTAGAGGGAGTGAGGTAGAGGGAGTGAGGTAGAGGGAGGGTGGTCTACACGGCACCTCTTTTGGAGACACTAAAGACAGCCAGTCACTGTGAGGTCTTATCCCGGCACTCACTTGACGCCCCGCACCGCCTCTTACTGGGGAGGAGCTGCCCTCTAGAATCGCTACTTGAAGACATGTGGACAATTTACCTCATATTTTCCAGTTTAGGAGACGTGGACACTTTGCCTCCACACTCTGCACTTGAGGAGGACATGTAAACTTGCTACTCCACATTCCTCACATGAATCGGACATGTGGGTATGTCACACGTACAGGATGTGAAGAGACATGAAGGGAGAGACGTAAGTGGCTGAGAGTAACGGAGGTATCTAACTGGCGGCGGCAGCAACGGAGGAGGAGGAGGAGATGGAGGAGACGGCGGCGGCGGCGTCCCCAGAGGAGTTGTCAAACGGCGCCGAGTCGTCGTGGTATTGTCTTGTGGTCGTCGCTTCCCTTTGATCTTTTATCTTGAGTAAAGAGAAAGAGGCTCAAAAATGGAGAGCTTGGAGTGATCCATTGTTTGTTGTCGCTTTGATGGGATGAAGATGGCCGTGGTGGTGCTGATCATAAGAACACTGCTGGGTCTTACTGCTCCTTACGCCGTGATCAGGAGGTACTGGGTGTGTGAATATGAGAGACTTCCTGATGTTGGTCACTTTAAGCAGAGACCTATGTGGGTATTGATCAGGTGGGCATATTTATATTTGCTACCGTTCTGCCGAGTGCATTGTTCGGCGTTTAATTAATATTTATGTCTCCCCATAAGTAGAGAGACGTATTGTTCTTGCTGTGGTGCTTTTTTTATTTCTTCTTACTAACAGTTGACAATTAATCGTCACTCCCTCACTTCTGGACGAATTAATTTGAAACTTGATTCAGTGTGTTTCCAGGTTTGTTTTTATCTGTCTAATTTTAGCCTTCACAAGCACTTCATGGGGCTGACCGTCCAACTACCCACAAATGTATATTTTGGGATGCTGTCCTGTCACATTTTGTCCAAATAAAATGAAAGTTCTAGTATTAATAGGAATTGTGCTGAACTTTGTCATTTTGTTTAGCTTCAGCCACACAGTCGCTGGAGCCTAACCAATGAGCTCCTCCTCCTGTATTTATTCATACATTGTGTAGAAAGTTTATATCATTTTTGTCAACATAAAATAAAATAATGTATAGTCCCCTGCACTTATGCCTGGTACAGTTGCTGGTGTATTTTGTGAGATATGGCAGCTCTGTGTTTGTTTACATCGCATTAAAACTCCCAGAATGGCCCAAAGGAACGTCGCAATGATAGCCATAAGGATGATAGATAAGCTTTCCACAGAGGTGCCACATCTGACATAAAGTACCAGCCATTGTACCATGTATAAGTGCAAGCGACTATACATATTGCCTGGTCGAGCCCCTGAAGCCCCTTGAATCACCAACTATATCTATCTGACATTCCTGTGTGTACTGAGGAAGATAAGACAGACGACTCAGCTCCATCTCCTTGTGTACACGTCAACAACACACTACTTGTGCTGGAGGACCCCCCACCCCCCCCCCCTCCAGGTAGGGTTACTGTGTTTAATCATCAGGTGAAATAAGCTAGGGGGTCTAATCTTCAGGTGATCCTTTGTTATTGCCCTATATAATACAGCCAACACAGATACCAGTAATGTGTTTGAGAGACTTTGTGTTTATTTATATTAGTTTCTTACTATTAGAAAAAAGAGGGTAGGTGGGTGGGAGTGGGGAGGGTGGGAGGTGGAAGTTTAGAAGAATAGAGGTTAGGAAAGAAGGTCGATTAGAATGTAGAGGCTAGGGATGGATAGGGGGTAGGAAAGGAGAGGAAACAAGAATAGGGAGGGGAGGGTTATGAGGCAACAGGAAGGGGTAGAAGAATAGGATGAGGGGGCAGAGAGAGAGAGAGAGAGGTGGGGGTAGGGGTGAGGGGAGGGGTGAGGGGAGGGGGTGTATTTATAAAGGTAGTGGAGGTGTTTAGTGGTAATGTCTCAGCCCTTTGTCCAGACATTAGCTGCTCCTCCCTCACGCTTACCCAATTTCCGGCGTTGACGTGAAGTGTAGTAAATAACTCTGCGTATTATCTCCTTGCCAGATGCTTAATGAAGGCGGCCCCTGCCCCCATTATCATGTGTGTGTGTGGGTGTGAGAGTGAGAGAGAGAGAATGTGTAATTACTTGAGTGTTAACATCCTTTGTGCTTTTATACATATCCATACACGCATCTACAGTCTACACACACATACACACACACACACACACACACAGACACACACACATACATTCATTTATTAACGTGTGCTTCAGTTTATACACTACGTTACTTATATAAAACACCAGTCTTACCGCAGGCGTGTACGTAGGTGAGTTTTGACTAAGTGAGGGAGGAAGGAAGGTGCATCAGGTAGGCCAGGTAGGGGGTCCCAGCCGATCAGAAAGGTGTTTGATGTCACTTTTACGGGACAGATGAATGCCACTACCTCTAAGATCCACCGCCGCCAATTAAACTCCCTTATATACAAGCTAAGCTAATTTAGTCATTACTACCGGGCATTTTTTTTTTCTCTGACGATGGAAATGGAACAATCAGAGCAACTCTTTGCTTATAGGATAGAAAGGGAGCGGTTAATTCCCCTCCCCCTTCCCCTTCTTCCTCCCAGTAAGCCCCCTCTCCACCTAACGGCAGCCCCCGTCATTGGATCAAAAGTCTCCACCTTATGAAACCCGCCGTAATTACACCCTCAAGATGATCCAATTAACGGAGGTAACTGCCAATTAAAGAGTCGTAACTACCAATATGCTCAGCGGGGTCGTTAGGGGTCGGTAATTGATCCCCGTTGCCTATTTGTCAACTGGCAATTAAGACAAGCCGCCGTAACGACCCTTCAACATCATTATCGCCACAAGCAGTCCGTCGCGTGGCTATCCCTCTTCCCCCCCATCCCTCTCCTAAGGCCCTCGCCAGGTGCCCAAGGACTCGGACTTGCCACTCACAAGGACAAAGGCTCACAAGGACCAAGACTCACAAGGCTCCAAGACTCACAAACACCGATCGATCCCTTGCTTACAAGAACCTCACCCTCGATCACTTCACAACCCTTTACTCACAAATGCTTACAATCCGCGGCTCACATTGACTCAGAACTCTTTCCTTGTATGAAATCAAAGCTTGGAGCTCAAGAGAGGTTAAATCCGTTACTCACAAATGACTCACGACCTGTTATTGGCAAGCCGTAACTCATAAGGACTCATAAATCGATGTTGTCAAGAACTCGACCTGAAACCCGTACCTCACAGTGACTCACAACCTGTAACTCAGATACTAATAACCAGTAACTCCTTGTGAAATACTGTACGTCACAAATTCAACTCAGTCTTTATACTCACAAGAACTCGCATATTCAGGGACTATTAGCCATTTGCTCACAGGAGCTCACAACTCATAACAATCAAGAACAATAGCTCACAACCCACAATATTCTGGTACTCACAACTCTTGACTCAGATGATTGATGAAAAGTTAAAAGGTCCTTAACTGTGGCCTTGACCCTCTATGTGCGGCGTTGACATTCTAGCTACGGCCTTGACCCTCTAGCTCAGGGGTTCTTAACCTGGGGTCCATGGACCGCCAAGGGGTCCATGGATGGGCTTCAAGGGGTCCGTGAAGGTCAGATAAAAATTTAACATTTATATTCACTATATTTTTTCCGTTCAGCATGCAACTGGATGAAACTACTGACGTCTCTCAGTGCAGCCAGCTCCTGGTTTTCGTCTGTTATATGCATGCTGATGCCATCAAAGAAGAATTCCTATTTTGTGAGCCCCTTTTGGAAACTACAAAGGCCATCGACATCTTAGAAATGGTGAATAGTTTCTTTGCCAAGCAAAACTTCGACTGGAAGAAAAATCTTGGTACTCTGTGCACAGACGGGGCACCTGCGATGCTTCAACACATCTAGTTTTGCTGCTTTGGTGAAGAAAGAAGCTCCTCAGGTCATCGTGACCCATTGTTTTCTACATCGGCATGCATTGGCGTCAAAGACTCTGCCAGCAATTCTGAAAGAAGTCTTGTCTACTGGCGTGAAAGTCGTCAACTTCATCAGAGCCAGGGCTGTAAACCATCGCGTTTTCAAGAGGTTTTGTAAAGAAATGGGAGCAGAATATGAAGTTCTTCTCTACCACACAGAAGTTCGCTGGCTTTCCAGAGGACAAATCTTGAAGCGCTTGATTGAACTTCGAGCAGAAGTTTCACTTTTTTTGAGAGAAAAAGAAAGCCCACTCTCAGAACAGTTTGACATGGCTTGGCCTACTTGGCGGATATTTTTGGCCATATGAATGAGGTGAATCTTGCGATTCAAGGCCCTGGAGTCACCATTATGGATGCTGCTGAAAGACTGCAAGCTTTTCTGGCCAAGCTGCCACTGTGGAAGAGGAGGTTGGAAGCAGACAACTATGCAAACTTTCCAATGTTAGAGGAAGTGCTTCTGCAGGATGGAATCGAGAGTGACAAGGCCCTGTCAATTTCTCTGCAGGCAGAATTCTGCAGACATCTGGATACTCTGCAGAACTCTTTCAAAGGTTACTTCTGCTCAGGTGACCTTAAGGTTCAAACATGGATTCGTAATCCTTTCCTTGCCGACTGTATCAGTGATGAAGACCTTGCCAAAGATGACCTCATTGACCTGAAGACAAAGGAAATGTTACGAAATGAAATCAACTCGAAGAGCCTTGGAGAATTCTGGTGTGCGTTGACACAAGCCTACCCTCGTCTGGTACAGCGAGCTATGGGTGCTCTGATTCCGTTTGCTACTACATACCTTTGTGCGTCAGGTTTTTCAGCACTTGTTTCTATCAAAACGAAAAGTCGAAATCGATTGGATGTCAAACATAATATGCGTGTTACCTTGTCAAAGACCACTCCACAGTTTCACCTTATTCAAGCCAAACAACAACAACCTTCTTATTGAAATGAACTTTTGAGCAGAATTAAAGTTTTGTTTTGTTTAATTTGCACAAGATGATTGTATTTCATTTTTGTATCGAGTGGCCATTAATTTTTGCATAAAAAAGTGTGAAACATAATTCTTTGTTAAGATTGTTTACTTTATTCATACTTTGTGTATGTGATACACTGTATGAGGCAATGAATTTTCAATAAAATAAAGTATATTCATTACATGCAAAGTTGTGTTTATGTGCTTATGTGCATTTTTCTAGGGAGGGAGTCCATAGCTTTCACCAGATTCTCAAAGGGGTCCGTGACTCAAAAAAGGTTAAGAACCACTGCTCTAGCTGCTGTCTTGACCCTCTAGCTGCGGCCCTGAGCCATAACTTGACCTTTAAGCCTTGACCTCTGTTTTTCCTACCTCCCTAGTGTCATCACTAACTATCGAATGGCACCTAACCTAAACTAACCTCTGATATTGTAACTTTAATCAGTTAGATGAAACAAATTAATTATCACTCTCCGTGCTTCATATTTTTTGGAGGCACATGTTCAGATTTTACGTTTGGAAGACGCAGACGCGGTGGGTGGGTAATCAAGGTGTGAAAAATCCAGATGAGGGAAATAATTGATTTTGATCTTTGCTTCTGACATTTCGTTTTGGAATTGGCGTGGGAGGCGACCGGATGGAAATTGGCGAGAGAGGGAGAGAGAGGGTTGGGTTGGCGGCTACTGATGGAATTGGCCAGGGAGGGCTTTGGCGGACATGTTTTCAGACGTAGTCGGTATTTTTAAGATACAAGGAATGTGGTTATCATTGGGGGGATGAAGGTTGGACAGAACATGAAGAAAAAAAAGATCAATAATTTGATCATTCGAATTTTTATGTTTTTAGGCTGAATAAATTTCCGGACGAAATAAACAGAGGAAGTATAGACTAACTCATGATTATATAGACCAAATAGTTAACAGTAAAGTAATATCCTAACCTAACCTAACCCAACCTAACCTAACCTAACCTAACCTAACCTAAACAGATAAAACCAAGTATTATAGAAACAGGAAAAAATATATAATAAAAAGTATTAAACAGCAGTAGAGAAAAATAACAGCAAAATATAAACACCAATTAAAAATAAGAGCAAAGTATAAATATCAATTAATAACAAAGTATCAAATATCGAAAGTCACAAGTTAACAGTCTGGTGTAACCGTCTAGTCACGTGTAACAGTCTGGTGTAACCGTCTAGTCGCGTGTAACAGTCTGGTGTGACAGTCTAGTCACGTGTAACAGTCTGGTGTAACAGTCTAGTCACGTGTAACAGTCTGGTGTAACAGTCTAGTCACGTGTAACAGTCTGGTGTAACAGTCTAGTCACGTGTAACAGTCTGGTGTGACAGTCTGGCATAATAAAAACAATGAGATGTCGTATCAACTGCAGTACAAGTGTGATAGTAATTAAGTGCGATGGGTACAGTGGGAACAGCGATAAGTGTGGTGGAGGAACAACAGTAATAAGTGTGGTGGAGGAACAACAGTAATAAGTGTGGTGGAGGAACAACAGTAATAAGTGTGGTGGAGTAACAACAGTAATAAGTGTGGTGGAGGAACAACAGTAATAAGTGTGGTGGAGGAACAACAGTAATAAGTGTGGTGGAGGAACAACAGTAATAAGTGTGGTGGAGTAACAACAGTAATAAGTGTGGTGGAGGGACAACAGTAATAAGTGTGGTGGAGGAACAACAGTAATAAGGGTGGTGGAGGAACAACAGTAATAAGTGTGGTGGAGGAACAACAGTAATAAGTGTGGTGGAGGGGCAACAGTAATATGTGTGGGGAGGAATAAGTGTGGTGGAGGAACAACACAACAGTAATAAGTGTGGTGGAGGAACAACAGCAACAGCAGTAATAAGTGTGGTGGAGGAACAACAGTAATAAGTGTGGTGGAGGGACAACAGTAATAAGTGTGGTGGAGGAACAACAGGAGGGAGACAGAGGGGAGAGGAATAGAGAGGGGGGGTCAGTGGGGCTCAACTACTGTACACCGTAATGACTCTTCACCACACCGTCTTGCTCCGCTTCACTCCCACCAACAAGACATTAGTCTTCCCCCACCCAGCATCTTGTGACAGAAACACCCCCAACGCCCCTCCGCAATCAGTCAGGGGAGGAGTGGAGAGGGTGACGGAGGAGAGGGCGACGGAGGAGAGGGCGACGGAGGAGAGGGCGACGGAGATGTGTAGGCTGGGAAGGACAGAGGAGGAGAGTGGGAAATAGTAAGAGAGGAGGAGATCTGAGGAAGTGTTGTGGGACTACATTGTACGCTGGGATGTATCTGGGATGTGTGGGTTGAGGTAACAGTGTGTTATCTTACACGTGTTGGTGGACCAGCTGCACCCTCCGTCATGACCCCATTCACTCGTATATGAAATTTGTCTCAATAAACGTAATAAATTATCCTCGTTAATAGATTATCCCAGGAAGCCATCCACAAAGGGATAATTATATCTTCTCATAACTTACAGGTAAATATAGTAGTGCGCCTACATGAGCCTACAGTCTAATTAATTCTCATTTAAATACACGTTATCAAACCATGCAAAACCACGGGAGATATTTCACGTGCTGTCGAGGAATTAGTAACTGTCCAGAGTCACACGACGCCGCGCGCCAGTTGGCCACCAGGTAGGCCTACCACAGTGGCCGGATAATTACCTGTTATTTTTACTTATCATCACCTGAGCCCGTCATTACTGGCCCGCGACGAGAACGCCGCCACCACCGCCCCACAACGACCCCAGCCCTGGACGACCACCGCCCCACAACGACCCCAGTCCCTGGACGACACCACCGCCCTACAAATACCCCAGCCCTGGACGACCACCACCGCCCTAAAACGACCCCAGCCCTGGACGATCACCAACGCCCTACAACGACCTCAGTCTTGGACGACCACCACCGCCCTACAACGACCCCATCCTCAGTCCTGGACGACCACCACCGCCCTACAACGACTCCATCCATGGGCCACAACCGCCCTACAACGACCTCAGCCCTGGACGACCACCACCGTCCTACAACAACTCCAGCCCTGGACGACCACTACCGCCCACAATGACCCCAGCCCTGGACGACCACTACTGCCCCACAACGACCCCAGCCCTGGACGACCACCACCATCACAAAGGCTCTGAAGAAGTGAATTCATGTGTGGCCCTGAGGGTGTGGTGGTGGCCATGGTGTGGATGGCATAGTAGGGGGTGGTGATGGTGGTGGTGGTAATGGTGTGGATAGTATAGTAGGGGGTGGTGATGATGATGTGGATAGAGAGTAATGGTGGTGATGATGTGGATAGAGAGTAATGGTGGTGATTCTCTTGGTTGTGGTTAGTGGTAAGAGGGATTAGTGAACTTGGTGGTGGTGGCACGAATAGAGAGAATAGTGGTAGGTAGGGGAAGGAAGGGGGGGGGTGATAATGGTGATGGTAGGGAAGTAGTGGAGGAGGAGGAGGAGGAGAAGCTAAGGTGGTGTAGGTGGCAGGAGAACGGGATAAGTGTCCTGTGAGGATGAGGTGGTATGTGGTGATTTGGTGTCACGATGGGGTGGGTGCGTCTAAAATGAGTCAAGATAATGTGGAAAAGACACAATTACAATGGATGGTGAGAATTTGCAATAGATGGAGATAGGGAAGGTGTTAGATCCAATTGTATAGTAGACGGTGACAAGTGTTGGTGTGCCTCTTTGACCTGTTGATATGGTAGTAGTTTGGTATGTGGTTAATGAGAGTGGTACTGTAGCTACTGGTATTGTCATGGCCACATCTGCTGGTGCTGTTCTTGTCCTTGATGTTTCCACAACGTTTATTCCATCTTCTTCCTCTTCTTATGTTTCTAATCCTTCCTTTTTATTTATTTTTTCGTTCCTTTTCATCTGTTGCTTCTGTTGTTCTTCACACCCCAACAGAACATTATGCCTCCTCTACCACCTCTCACCTTCACCTCCATGATAACCTCCTCGGGTGGCTGGCCGGGTCTCTCTCCCAGCACTCAGTCCCCTCGCCACCTCTCACGGTTACCCTGCATGATAATTGCAAACTACAGATGTAATGACACCGTTACTGTCTCCCTCCTCCTCCTCCTCATCCAGCTGCTGCTGCTGCTCCCGTCTCTAGCTGTCTTTTTTTTTCTTTAGGGTAAACAGCTGATCGTAATGAGGGGACCGGTAGTTGCACGGATGCACCACAATTGGGGGGGGGGCTGTTAAGGATAATTTAACTCGGGGAGATGCCATTACCACTGCTACTTGTACCAATTTTCCCTCGGAAGTATTTTTTTCTTCTTCCGATTGTTGTTCCGTGGGTTGAGGGAGGGAGGGAGGGAGGAAGGAGGAGGAGGAAAGAGGGAGGAAAGGGAAAGAAGGGTGGGAGGATAGGTGGGCAATGTGTTGTAAAGATGGGTTTCAAGTAGGATAAATTGGGTGGTATTCTGGTGAGGATTATGTACAGGAGCGATTGATGGTGTGAGGTGGTGGGGAGTGTGGTGTGTGGGGAGGGAGGTGTGTGTGGGGAGATGTGGTGTGTAAGAGTAGTGGGGAGGTGGGATGGTGTGTGGGGAGTAATGTGTGTGTGGGGGAGTGATGTTTTCTCCTTTCTTTTCATCATGTTCTTATTTATCCTCATCCTCCTTCCAGATTCATTTGCTGGTTCTGTGTCTATCTTTCCTTTATTCCTCTTGTTTCTCTCCAACTTCCGTCACGTCTCTGTCTCTACCTTCCTTCCTTCTTCCTCCTCCCTCCCTCCTCCCTCCTCCCTCCCCTCCCCCTCCTCCCTCCCTCCCTCCCTCCCCCCCCTTCCCACCCTTCCTTTGCCTTCCTCGCTTCCTTCCCATCATCCTGCTCCTCCCCTTTTTTCCGAATCCTCAGTCTCCTTAACCACCTTCCCTTCCTTTCTCCCTTTCCCTATCCTTCCTTTCCTCCCTCCTTCCCTCCCTTCTCTTCCATTCCTCCCCTCCCTCTTTCCCCCATTCCAGACTACCATCATCCATCCTCCCCACGCCAACCAAATCCCCGCCCTCCTCCTCTCCTTTCCTATGCCAATCCAAACACTCTCCTCCTCCTCCCCTCCTCCCTCCTTCTCCTTCCCCGCCAACCCAAACACTACCCTCCTCCCCACCAAGTACTGTCCATCCATGACCCACTACTTAAATCATTCATAAGCCACCATAAACCCTTCCTTGACAACCTGTGGTGCCTCCTCTTCCCTTTCTCCTGCTCTCATCCCTCCTCTCCTCTCCACCCCCCTTCATCCCTCTTCCCCTCTTCTTCTTTCTCTCTCCCCTTACCCCTCTTGTTTTCTCCCCTTTCCCTCTTCCTCCTCCATGTTTCTTTCCTCCCCCCTTACACAGTGATCCTCCTCTCTCCTTCTCCTTTTCTCCGTCTCATTTCCTCCATCATCTCGATTCCCCTTTTCCTTCAATCTGTTATTCCCCCTTCCTTCTTCCACCTTTCCTTTCCTCCTCCTCCCTCCCTCCCTCCCTCCTCCCCCCTCCTTCCTTCCCTCTCTCCCTCCCTCCCTCCTTCCCTCTCTCCCTCCCTCCATCTCCCTCACCTCGCCGGAGGAAGTAGGTGGGCACGCGCGGCTAAGCACTCACGGTATTAAAATGTGGGTGACTTCCTTCATCTCCTGCACTGCCGTCACCTGCCGTCACGTATCGTCACCTGCCGCCACGTATCGTCACCTGTCGTCACCTGCCGTCACCTTGCAACACGTATCTCCAGGAACCAGTCTTTCCTACCATCATTAGTCATCTCTTGCCGTCACCTTCCGTCACGTATCTGCCATCAGCTCCTGTTTCCTGTCGTCACGTAGCGTCACCACCACCACCACCTATCCTTATCTGCCATCCTCAGGCGTCACCCCCGGTCATATGACACTTGCTGTCACAAAGCTATCGTCACACGCGTCACACACCAACACATACACGTACACACCTTAAACCTTGGGGTCGGATAACTTAAGAGTGTGTATGAGAGAGAGAGAGAGAGAGAGAGAGAGAGAGAGAGAGAGGGGGTCGTGTTACCTAACTGTGTCTGTAACCACCTACCACCACCACCACCACCACTACCACTACCACTACCACCACCACCTCCACCTCCACGACCACCACCACCACCACCACCAGTACTGGACGTGGAAGTCATCTATCATGGAGGGCGTCACAGGCCTGCGGGACACCTCCGTCTTAACAGGGATATACTCCCCGCTCTCCCCCGCCTACACAACGCCATCCCACCTCCGTCCTTCAGGCGATGCTCCCGCACCACAGGTCTTGAATATGACCCTAAGGGAGAGGTTACTTGAAGACGTTGTTGATGGAGAGAAACACTCGAGTGAGAATCAATTAATGTGTGCTGGGAGGTGCAGGTGACATAAGTGTTTAGGGGGTGATGGTGAGAGATCCGCTGGGAGGAGATGGTGTGTGCTGGGAGGTGCTGGTATCTGCTAGGAAGTGGTGGTTTTCTGCTGTGAAGTGCATATGTGTGCTGTGTGTGTGTGCGCTGGGAGGTGATGCAGTGTGCTGGGATATGTTTCTGTGTGTACTTTTAGGGGTTGTGTTTGTTGTGAGGTGAAGGTATATATGCTGAGAGGAGCTGCAATGACTCACGTATGTAGCTAAAGTTACATCTCAATGTCCAGTAATTTTAATCCTGTTTTTAAACGTCGTTATCTTTGTGTTGTGGCATAAGACAACCAGTTACGTGCATCTCAAACACCTTCAGTTACGAGGAATGTTCCTTAGTTGAAACCTTTAAGAACTAAGACCCAAGGCTGTATCAGAACAACCCCTTAGTCAGTCTGTTCCTACTTAGAAAAACAGACAGAATACCGCCAATATGTTTAGACGAATTGATTGTGCGTGTTGGTACTTCCTTTTGGTTGTGTTGGGAACGAAAACTTTTGGTACAAACTTTTTATTTCTTGGTTTATATATGGATTAAATTATTATTCAGGCCGACGAGGTAGTTTGATTTGAACGGCGAGTTTTACCTAGATTACCTGATTATCTATCTCGGTAAGTGTGGCCGCAGCGTAAATTGAGAACGATAAGAGCTGTACAGTGTTCACGCTAAGTACAGTACATAGAGTCAGAACGGTAACCCTCTAAAGCTGTTTTGGAGGGAGAGGAACGAGAGGTCAGAGTTCAAGGCCACCAGCGTACACGTGAATATTTCCTTCTGTTTGAATGTACTTGTCTAACTCGAAGGTGGAAAGAGTATACAAGATTCATATATACTATATCAACTATATGTATATATCATGACACTCTCTTGACCCCACTATATAATACTCTTAGGGTCACAGTTCATGAGCTAACATCTCGATCGAGTGCAACCTGATTGATTAATTTAATTGATTATTTATGTTTGCATATTTTTTTCCATTTCCAGCGGCAGGATGATTAGTCCTGGACACTACCTGGACAACTCCTCAGCCAATTCATTCCAAATTCAAAACACTCTAGCCAGGCGGTACCTCAACAACACCACGGCCGATTTTCTGCAAACTCCAAACACGTATGATTGAAATTGCATTACCGTTCACCTGTCCCTGCACTCTCTTAATGACCTTGCCCACCTTACATGTTATGATATCTGTTTCAGGTTAACTTTACACAATGGACGTATATCGTACTTAAATCTCACCTGGGCGTTATATTTTTCTTCATTATACAGACGCTAATTGGTGTACTGTGGTCGCAGGTAATTCCTTGTATATTATGAAGCTTATTACGTCATAGTGCCTGTCTCTTGTGACGGGTGTAAATATTATAGGCAAATTGTTTCGTGTTTTACCGTCACTTCCTCCCTCTCACCTGTCACCACCTACCCTCTCATCTGTCACCACCTCCCTCTCACCTGTCACCACACCTACCCTCCTCACACCCGTCGCTCAATTCCACCTCCCTCACCTGTCACCAATCAATCTCCCACCCGGTCACCTGTTCCACCCTCCTTCTGTCACGACCTCCCTCCCACCTGTCACCACCTCCTGCTCTTCCACCACCTCCTCACCTGACATCACCCACCCTTACCTGTCACCACCTACCCTCCTCACCTGTCACCACTCAATCTCCTCAAGCACCTGTCACCAGATACCTCACCTGTCACCAGATACCTTCACCTGTCACCAGATACCCTCACCTGTCACCTTCAGATAATTTCTCACCTGTCACCAGATACCCCCCTAAGCACTGTCACCCACCACTCACCCCTCTCTCACCTGTCACCAGATACCCTCACCTGTCACCAGATACCCTCACCTGTCACCAGATACCCTCACCTGTCACCAGATACCTTCACCTGTCACCACCTACCCTCTCACCTGACATCACCTACCTTTACCTGTCACCACCTACCCTCTCACCTGTCACCAGATACCCTTCACCTGTCACCAGATACCCTCACCTGTCACCAGATGCCCTCACCTGTCACCAGACACCCTCACCTGTCACCAGATACCCTTCACGCTATATTAACAGTATTTGAGAAATATAAACACTGGCTGGTGACTTTCTGGTAACAATTAGCGATGAGAGGTGATTTCTAGCGATTATTTCTACTAGCCATTTGTAGCGATAACTTGTACTAGGACTCATGGCTAGCGACAGCTTGTACCAGCGGTATGTAGCGATAACTTATACTAAAAATCTCTAGCGCCAACTTATACTAGGAATTTCCGGCGATGACATACAGTAGGAGTCTCCAGCGATAACTCGTACTAGGAATCACCGGCGATAACTATTAGCGATAACATGCATTACGAATCTCTGGGCAAATGGCTGTATGGCAATTATGGCAGGACAGGAAACACGGTGACAGACAGACAACTTTACTCCTCACGTTTTGTGCGAGGGATAATTTTGTTTTATCTTTTCCGGGTCAGTGTACATCCCTCAAGCACAGGTAATTGATCTGTGCATGAAGTCGGCGGGAATATGATCAAAAGTTACACCAACCATATGACACAGGCAGCATACCCGCCATATGACACTTGTAGCACACCTGCCATATGACACTTGTAGCACACCTGCCATATGACACTTGTAGCACACCTGCCATATGACACTTGTAGCACACCTGCCATATGACACTTGTAGCACACCTGCCATATGACACTGGTAGCACACCTGCCATATGACACTGGTACTAATTCTGCATGGATGGATACAGTACACCTGCCATATGACACTTGTAGCACACCTGCCATATGACACTTGTAGCACACCTGCCATATGACACTGGTAGCACACCTGCCATATGACACTGGTAGCACACCCGCTATATGACACAAGCGTCACACGTATAAAACTAACATCACAGTCGCCGTAACAGCATAGTCTGCATACAACGTCACGTTCTGTGTAAGGACGATTGTCAGATGATGGTGATGATGACGATGATGATAATGATGACGATGATGATAATGATGACGATGATGATAATGATGACGATGATGATAATGATGACGATGATGATAATGATGACGATGATGATAATGATGACGATGATGATAATGATGACGATGATGATAATGATGACGATGATGATGACGATGATGATAATGATAATACATTGATAAAAGTAAAATCTATATCATAGTAATAATAATACTGAATAATAATAATATATAAAATAGAAAAATAAAGCAAATAATAATGAGAAATTTAATCAACATTATACTGACAATAATATAAAAAGGGGGAGGTGGTGGAGGAGGAGAAGGGAGAGGAGGAGAAGGGAGAGGAGGAGAAGGGAGAGGAGGAGAAGAGGAAGATAAGGAAGAAGTAGTAGAGGAAGAGGAGGAAGACACAGGAAGACTCCTGACTCATCAGGGTAAGTCAGGAGTTATTAGGGTGAGTAAGGAGTTATCAGGGTGAGTCAGGAGTCATCAGGGTGAGTCAGGTGAGCTGTTATTAGGTGAGCCAGGAAGCCACTGTGAGCTGGCAAGAGCCATTAGGGTAACCAGAGCTACTAGGTGAGTCAGAGCTACTAGGTGAGCTAGAGTCATCAGGGTGATTCAGGAGTTATTGGGGTGAATTCAAAGTCATCAGGGTGAGTCAGAGTCATCAGGGGTGAGCCAGAGCACAGGTGAGCCAGGTGGAGTCAGGAGTTAGTGAGCCAGGAAGTCAGGGGTGAGCCAGGAGCCACTAGGGGTGAGCCAGGGGTGAGTCAGGAGCATAGGGGTAGCCAGGAAGTCATCAGGGGTGAGCTCAAGAGCTGTTAGTAAATTCAGGAGACCAGGGGCCGGGAGCCACAGGGGTGAGCCAGGAGTCATCAGGTGATTCCAGGAGCATAGTGGGAATCAAAAAGCCACCAGGGGTGAGCTCAGAAAACATCAGGTGAGCCAGAGTCATCGGGTGAGCTAGGAGTCACTAGGTGGGAGCCAGAGTCTCAGGGTGAGTCAGGAGTCATCAGGGTGAGTCGGGAGTCATTAGGGTGAGTCAGGAGTCATCAGGGTGAGTCGGGAGTCATCAGGATGAGTCAAGCGTCACCTGGTGGGGCCTCAAGACGCACCTCCTCCCACTCAATTAAGACATCACCCTCACTTCCTGCCACGCCCTTGGAGGTGACTCATGCCCCTCTCACCCCAGGAGGGAGTCTTAGCAAGCTGGGGCGTCTACCGGGAGTCTTACGGGAAGTCCTAGCGGGAGTCCTAGCACAGGGTGTAATGGGGATCTTACGGGAAGTCCTAACGGGAGTCCTAGCAGGGGGTGTAGCCTACTGGGAATCTTATGGGAGGTCCTAGCCGGAGTCCTAGCGGGAGAACTAGCAGGGGGTCTACCTGGATCTTGTACCAGGATTCCTACTGGATATCCTACGAGGGGTAAGAGATTCTATCAGAGGATCTACCACAGGGTTACTAGGTGATTTTACCGGGTGTTCTGATAGACTTTACACCAGGAGCTAACTGGGAATCGTACCGGGGATTATAATTGTCTTTTCTTCTTTCCTCCTCCTCCTCCTCCTCCTCCTCCTCCTCCTCCTTCTCGGTTCATGCGTTTACCCATATCCTTCTAGATTGAATTATTTAGTTTTTTTATTCAGCCTAAACCAATATACCTCTCTCTCTCGGGTCGATGATGCCACACGTACGTCCAGGTAATAATAACAGGTGTGTATCAGTGACAGGTGTGTGTGTGTGTGTGTGTTGCTTGTAAAACACCTTCACCCGTCGATCACTGTCTCTCCTCCTCCCCCTCCACCACCACCAATAGCACCACCACTACTGCCACTACTACCGCCACCAATACCACCACCACCAATACCACCACCACCATTACAGTCACTTCCAACACTACCACAGTTACCACCACCACCACCACCAAGACCACAACTACCACCACCACAACCAGTTGCAAAATCGATTTACTAGAGACTAGAAATTCAGTTCTCTTGAAGATATATTATAACACTTTTGATGTGAATGTATGAAGACTTAGAGGGAGGAAGGTAAACGTATTCTTGGAACACCTTGCATATAATCTTTGGATCAGGTGATATTTACACACTTGTGAACCAGGAACACCTGATAACAGTCCAGGTGGATGATTTACTCCTGTCTCTACCTCATTCATTGCCCTGCCCTCTTCACCACACCTGTCCTCATTCCCTTTCCTGCCCTCTTCATCACACCTGCTCTCATTCATTGCCCTGCCCTCTTCACCACACCTGTCCTCATTCCCTTTCCTGCCCTCTTCATCACACCTGCTCTCATTCATTGCCCTGCCATCTTCACCACACCTGCTCTCATTCATTGCCCTGGCCTCTTCACCACACCTGTCCTCATTTCCTTTCCTGCCCTCTTCACCACACCTACTCTCATTCACTGCCCTGCCCTCTTCATCACACCTGCTCTCATTCATTGCCTTGGCCTCACACTTAAACACCTGCCTGACGTCATAACACGGTGATATAATATAACTAACTCTCTTGGACAGTCATTTACATAATAGTTAATCATGAGTACTTACGCATTAATAATAATAACAACAACAACAACATTAATAACAATGATCATAATAACGATAATTAATACTAGTAATCGTACAATACATTAGGTAAAACAATTCACACTATAGTTCACGTGAAGCATCTCACCGTCTCTACGTCCGGTCAGCTGAAAGTTCGTGTTTATAAATTGATCTCAGGAGTTGTGGCTGAGAGGCACCTGAGCGCTGTGTGAGGGACAGGTACAAGGTGTTTGTCGTAATTAACTTGTTTCGTGCACATAACACCTTAGAAGGGTCCCTCCCTCCCTCCCTCCCTCCCTCCCTCCCTCCCTCCCTCCGCCTTCCTTCCCTGCTTCCTTCCCTCCTCTCAACCTCCTTCCTGCCTGCCTCCTCCCTCCCTTCTTCGCTCCCTCCCTCCCGATCTTTTTCCTCCCTGTGCCTGACTTACTGGGTCAGAAGGTCGTGAGGAAGGTGTGGGTTGAACAGCAGAGTCAGCAAAGAGAAACAGCAGTTGGGAGCAGAGGATAAAATGGAAGGTTAAAAGTCAGCTGCACAAATAACAGCAACACTGCAGAATCATAGCAGCAATGGCACAAAGGCACAACAAAAGCGACACAGTAAAAGTAGCAGGAGCACAAAAACAGCTGCAATGACACAGCTGGAATAGATCAGCAATAACAGTACTGAAACACATCAGAGGACAACAGTAGTCAGAAACACAGCTGAGAGCAGCAGCAGCAGCAGCAGCAGCACGGGAGATGTAACAGAGCAGAAGGAAGCACGGAGGGTGGCTGGCGTCTTGCCGTCACTTCCGCTCGGGAGAGAAACGGAAATTAAAAAAGGAAAATGACAAAAAGTTTACCCAGAGCCATTACCCCGCCTCTCACTTCGTCTTTATTAGATTGATGTGTCAGGTGAAGAAGATATATAATTCACCAAATGAAGGATAATAATAATAATAGTAATAGAAAAGATAAATGATATTGGTAGTGACAGCAACAATGATAGTAATGGTATAATATTACAAACACGAAAGTATTTAAAAAGATATTGTTAAAAGTGAGAGCAATATTAAAAATAACAGCAAGTAAAGTTGAGTTCCATAGAGTTGACGGCCTGTTAGAGGCAATCTAGATACAGTGCAGTACACTGTGCAGTATAAGTATATACGGGGGAGCGTGGCCGGCATTGCACTCGACCGCCTTCACTTCCTCAATTGTAAAGTTAGGCACCCGCTTATTGATAAAAGTACACACACACACACACACACACACATATATATATATATATATATATATATATATATATATATATATATATATATATATATATATATATATATATATATATATATATATATATATATATATATACATACACTTGTTATGTGGAAAGCGTAGTCTCATAAATGCGACTAAACGTACTGTAATAATGTGTACCCTAATAATAGTAATAAAGTGAACTACAAGAACGATTACATTGGTCCACTCTTATGTTTGAGAAACTTCGCCGGAAAGAATTACGTCTTAGAAAACCACTTTTGTTTATTACATCGAAGTAAACCTTTCGTCCAGAAGGAAAAACATGGCAAAATATTTCATGGCATTAACTGACCTCCCGTGACCCCCAGGAACGTCCCTAGTCGCTACTGAATATCGTGTACAGGAAAGAAATTAAAATTCTAACACAAAATTCATATAAATTTACCTATAACAAAAGACACCTCATGAGGGGTATGTGGTGCTGTGAGAGATGTAGAGGATAATATTATACTGACAGGAAAACAATTTTGATTTCATAGAATGAGGAAACTGAAATTCTTTGGTCATGATTCAAGATTAAGGGATGAGTGTAGAGATATTAATGGGTAAAAGTGAGTGTACGAGGAAAAGAGAGACACACTGGCGAGGATAAACGACACTAAAAGCGGAGATCAAGGAGAGATATACAAGCTTGTAAGATTGGTCAACGGGAGTAATGGAGGGTCATAGTCGCCGACCCTCAGACACCACTTGGCATCTTCTTGGACGTACACAAACACTTAGGTGATAATACATAGTTATCCATTGAGTCACCTAGTGAGTCTTCACCTCAGGTACAGTGGTGTGACTGGAGTGTGACTCACTTACCACGCCGGGAGAGAGAGAGAGAGAGAGAGAGACCTGTCTATACTTTATTGGAGGAGTTATTGAAGAACATAATTTGTTTTTCGTGTGTGTGTGTGTGTGTGTGTGTGTGTGTTATGTTTTTTTACCCTGATTAGAGCATTATTTTAAGGGTTCTTGACATAACTATTCTCTTCCTTTCTTCCTTTCTTCCTTCCTTCCTTCCTTCCTTCCTTCCTTCCTTCCTTCTTCCTTCCTTCCTGTACTTCCCCCTTTTTGCTCTCTCACACCCTACTTTACCCTTTCCCCATCTCTATCCGTCTCTCTCCCCCCCCTCTCTTTTCTTCTCCCTTTTCATTTCCCTTTTCTTCCCCTCCCCCTTATCCCTCCCCCCTCCCCCTTCCCTCCCTGCGTGTGTGTAAAGAACTTAAGACTGTGTGTATAATTACAAGATAGTGAAGAATACTAAATAAATAAGGGGAAGGATGGAGAGGGTAAGACCTTAGTTAATTAGTGTTTAGTTGGAATTAATGTCAGCTGTAGTGGCGGAAATGCAGACACCACACGGTAAGTTCATTTCCTCCTGAAGGTGGCGGGTGGGCGTGTTGCTAGTTAGGCGTTGAGGTGGTGGGTGTGTGGAGGGGGGTGGAGGGAGGAGGGGGGTGTCTGGTGGTGGGGAGGGGGAGGAGGGGTGTCAGGGGGGACAGGGGTGGAGGAGGAGGGGGGTGTCTGGTGGTGGGGGAGGGGTGTGAGAAGGAGGGGGTGTCTGTGGTGGTGGAGGGTGTGGAGAAGGAGGGGGTGTCTGATGGTGGGGAGGAGGTGGAGGAGGGGGTGTCTGTGGTGGGGGAGGGTGTGAGGAGGAGGGGGGTGTCTGGTGGTGGTGGGTGTCATGTGTAATTTACTGTTTAAAGGTTCTATTACCTGTATCTTTTTCCTCATATAATAAGTAAGTATGAATGAGTGATTGAGTGAGTGAGTGAGTGATTGAGTGAGTGATTGAGTGAGTGAGTGATTGAGTGAGCGAGTGAGTAAGCGAGCCAGAAAAATTGGAGAAGGTTTCGTAGAGCTGTTCCGGTGGTCCTATACTCTATTAGGTATATAGAGCACCTCCTCTACAGCTCACCCCTCGTTGTGTCACTCAATAATGGTCACAGACTAACTTCCACTCACTGTTCATCTCATTGACTTACCTCATCTGATCGTTGTTACCTGTAATAAAGTGTAGTCGACTGTTGCTGTCTGTGGTGTTGTGTTTTATAAAAGTAATTGTACACGCCGTAGTTATGTACAGGTGTCCACAGGTATATAGTGGTTAAGGTGTTTAGACTCAAACCACAATGTTATTTTCAACACTATACTATATCTGTATTCTTGTGTATGTATGTATGTAAGTATGTATGTATGTATGTATGTATGTATGTATGTATGTAAGAGATGAAGGTAAGAGTGCATGGTGGGTGACCTTGGCGGGGGTGACAGTACTAAGTCACCGGGGGGAGGGGGAGACACCCGTAGAACAATTAACTAAATACAGTTGACGACTGAACCAATAAACCATAAGAGACTCACCTGGAGAACTGGAGCTCTGAAGCCTCACTCAGGGACGACTCGCCTCAACCTATACGTCTGATTTCCCTCATCTTGCTTCCTGTTTCATAGACATGCCTGTGTGTGTGTGTGTGTGTGTGTGTGTGTGTATGTGTGTGTTCGTTCCTGCCTGCCTGCCTGTCATTCTGCCTGCCTGCCTGCCTGTACTCGTCATCCTCAGGTGATGGGTGTTTGTGTTGGGGTAAAGGTGATGGCGTAGGTTCAATACTACTTGTTACTGTAGCGATGGTAACGGTAGAAACGATAGTAGGAGTAACAGTAGTAGAACTAAATATAAGAAGTAGTAGCAGTAGTAGAAATAGTAGTAACGAGAAGAACGGATAGCATTAGTTGAAACATTGGTAAAAAGTCATAATAAGAAGAAATATTGATAAGGAAATTCCAACAATAGTGATGAATTATTTGAGATTATACGGTACATCCGCTTAAGGGAACACCGAGATGCCACTCAGGAGGACGTTAGTGGATTCGGACACTGCATCTAACACGACAGTCATCATCACAGACGCATTAATTAGTCGAGAAATGCGTCTGTTATGCTAATGATTGTTCCGCCTCGTTGTTGTTATATGTTACAGCATCTCAAACACTGGCCACCAAGTTTTCTTTTTTTTTTTAATTATGTATAATATATATTTTTTCCTCTATTCCATCTTCACAATCTGTTAGGTATTTGATAAAAACATAAACACGAAAAAAGTAAAGTCGTTTATGGGAAGATTTCTTACAATAGAGTATTAATGAATGTAAACTATTTGGAAATACAATCTTACCTGTCGCATAAGTTATATACGAAATGATTAAGGTAAATTTATTTTCTTGATGTTGAAATTTTGTGATAAGAATTGTAAAACTCTGAAATCGTTGTATAACATAAAAACATGGTGTCAATTTTGTTGTCCTTCGTGTTGTCTTTCTTAGGCCTACATGTTACATAATGTCCCAGAATCCATCACAAGCGCAACTACGCCCTCACTAGCAGGAAGGCAGAGGGAGGGGACGAGGGGGGCGTCGTCACTAGGAGGGGAGGAGGCACCGGAAGTCTCCGCCCTGGCTGCCCATATCCAAAAGCCGAGCACCGTCGTTAAAAACAATCAGGTGTGCGAGCGGTGATGATGCTTCCCTCTGGTGACTCATGAAACCCGGAGAGCGTGTCCAGACCGCCCCAAAAAGCGTCACTTTATACCGCGATTGAGGCATTACGCTCCGCCAGCAAACATTTCCTCCATTGTGTGGCTGACGTTAAAACAAAGGTCCCCATTACACGCACACGGGTCCTAGTGTGCTCTCATCACCTCCGCCTACGCCCCCACGCCCCTCACTAACTCGCGCGACCTTCGCTAGTGTCACCGGATGAGCAAATCGCAAATCCCCTTTTTTCATGTACTCTACCTTCGCGCAAGTGTATTTTAACTCGATATCCTGTAATAAATCTCCGCCCTGTTGGCGTTGACATAGGATGTGTATCACGTAATGTTCATCACGAATATCCTCCTTTACAAAGATATTCTCACAGAAACTATCTACACAACATCACACTCCAACACACACAAAAAAGACATGGATCGTAACAGCAGACAAACTCACTACTCGACTTTTCATTCATAAAACTTTGTGAATGAACCGCGGGTGTCCTTGCTCGTGTGAACCACCAGAAAAAAGTCTCATGATATCCCAGCTGGCAGACCTGAGGCGTGGAGAACCTTGGAGGCGAGAAGGGGCGGGGCGGGGTGGGGCGGTGTTGGACGGGGCGGTGCGGGACCAACTGCAACCCGAGCGAAAGCAAATGCACCCAACGGCAGGTG
The DNA here is from genome assembly GCF_018991925.1 of Homarus americanus. Classification (NCBI taxonomy): domain Eukaryota; kingdom Metazoa; phylum Arthropoda; class Malacostraca; order Decapoda; family Nephropidae; genus Homarus; species Homarus americanus. The sequence continues at coordinate 202,428 of NW_024718697.1, forward strand.
TGAAGGGCGAGGCATTACCGCCTCTCGGTTCACCTTTCATAAAGCACCTGGTGTCGATTACATCAGCCGCTTTCATGTTGCTTTGTTTTGGGGCGTCATTAACCACTTATTATGAGCTTTTTTACCCCTCTACTGAGCATTACTGCCTGCGGGAACTGACTAATAGACGGATGTTGAGTGGCTGGTGGAAGGAGGCTGTTTACTGCTGATGGACGCCACAGGTAACCTAACCAACTTCTCTGACAAGGTGTGATTCTAAACTCTTGATTAGACTGCCGTAAACTACTCTGTTCCCAATGCCTCTTTGATAAAAACCGTAAAATTTGTGTTATATAGTGAAACCCTGAGTAATTCATTCTGATGTAGCTGACGACTGGAGCTGTACCATGTGGGTGTCCCGTTGACGACTGGAGCTGTACTATGTGGATGTACCTTCTCCTGTAACCAGAAGTTATGTACCTAAGCCCTCCATGCTGTAGTTGTGGCTGTACCTTCCACTACACTGATCTTACATAACGACTGAACCTTTACTAAATCTTGTATGGGTGTGAGTCGAACCTTTCAAGTATAGCAGACCGTGTTATGTTATAGCTGGGGGCTTCCGCTTTCCATACATCTTAGTTTTATGGCCATAATGCATCTAATGCCATAATCAGCGACATCCTTCTCCTCCTCCCTCTATATCCTCACAGACACCCCACCCACCCACACCCAAGGTCTGAAGGAGGAGAAGGAGGGGCGTAATGGCGCGTGGGAGGGTTGCGGGAGGAGCTGGGGGATGGAAGGAAGTTGCCGTGGGCGTGACTCTTGCATTGATGGAAGGATTCGTCATATCGGTCGAAGGTGACGCGGGGGTGGGTGAGGAGGGGGGGAGAAAGAAGGGAAGGGGAATAGGGAAGTTGGTTAGGAGTAGAAGGAGGGTTGTGTAAAGGGGGAGAGGGTCATAGGAGGAGATGGAAGAGGAGGATTTGGGTGGGGGAGAGGATCTTAGGAGATGGAAGAGGAGGAAGTGGGAGGGGGGGAATGATCGTAGGAGAAGGTTAGAATGAGTGCGAGTTATTGGGGAAAAGCATTAGATAAGACAACACATAACTTCAGCTCTATAGTGTCAAGTGCCTGAGAATTCAATTTCCGTGTTGCTCTTGAACTTAGAGTTTTAGTTACTGAAAGAAAAAGTGAAAAAAAGTGTTCAGGAAAAAGATTGACGAGCGTCGGGTCCTGGCGGAATATGGGGACGAGCAGTACATATTAAGATTAAATTGCTATGTAATAAAATTCCTTTTGATTACACCATAACTTGATGTACTGTTATTGATAATTTTTACCTCCTTATATTTTAGGTAGTAAGCTGTAAGTGAAGTTTTTGCTACACACACACACACACACACGTGTTTTTCATTTTATATTGTAAAACGATAATCTTTCTTTAATAACTGGTGAGCATTAAGGATGAAAAGTTAAATATCAAACACAGTCTTACCCTTAAGCCTCATTAACCGAGCAGGAGTGACAAGACGTAATTAGTAGATGCCACAGGTGGTCTTGAAGTGTTCCCTAGAGCGAGCGAGGTGTTCCTGGGTCAGATAGAGTACACATCCCAGAGGCTAGAGGCTAACAAACCAATCAACCAAGGGAATACCTGGGCTTGTAGTGACCATGCTAACTCCCTCCCGCAGTGTACGTGTGTTAGTTCCACACCACTTCCTCAGGCCACCTCACCTCAGTAAACATGTTATTTTTTATTAACACCTGAGATTAATATAAGAATAATTTATTTAGCAAGAATAAAGATACAAAGTGAACGACGATAATATTGACAGGGTTGCAGGTCTCTTACAGGCACCACGTAAACACTATATTTATCTGAAGGAAATAATTAAACAATATAGACAACCTGTGGTGTTGTATGGTGCTGGGGGTAACTCGTGTATTACATCTACCTGTTGATCATTACCTGCATCTTGTATCACCTACCACATTGTTCTGGCTTGTGGTACAGCTGTGTCATACGCCTTACAATTTTGTCACACGTCACACCGCTCTTGCCACGCGTCACACACCTCTGCCACACATCACACACTTCTGCCACTCGTCACACAGATCTGCCACACGTCTCTGCCACGCGTCACACAGCTCTGCCACACGTCACACACCCCTGCCATGCGTCATACCTCTGATACACGTTATACACTTCTGCCACACGTCACACAGCTCTGCCACACGTCACACAGCTCTGCCACACGTCACACAGCTCTGTCACACGTCACACAGCTCTGCCACACGTCACACAATCCCGCTACACATCGTCACACAGCTTTCCTGCTACACACGTCACACAGCACTGCCACACGTCACACAGCTCTGCCACACGTCACACAGCTCTGCCACACGTCACACAGCTCTGTCACACGTCACACAGCTCTGCCACACGTCACACAGCTCTGCCACCGTCACACAGCTCTGCACGTCACACAGCTCTGTACACGTCACACACTTGCCACACGTCACACAGCACTGCCACACGTCACACACGTCACACGCCACACGCCACGCGTCACACGCACACACACCTCCACACCTCTGCCACACGTCGCTCTGTCTCTGACACACGTCACACTTCTGCCACACACCTTTGCACACGTCATTCACATCTGCCACGTCACACACCTCTGCCACGTCACATCTCTGACACACGTCACACACCGCTGACATGCGTCACATCTCTACCACACGTCACACACTTCTACCATGCGTCACACCTCTGCTACGCGTCACACACCTCTGCACACGTCACACGCCACACGTCACACACCTCTGCCACTCACGCCACGTCACACACCTCTGCCACACGTGCCATGCGTCACACACCTCTGCCATGCGTCACTCTGCTCACACACCTCTGCCACACGCCACACGTCACACACCACACACGCCACACGTCACACACCTCTGCCAACGTCACACACCTCTGCCACACGTCACACACTCTGCCACACGTCACACACCTCTGCCACACGTCACACCTCTGCCACGTCACACACCTACCACACGCCACACGTCACACACCTCTGCCACACGTCACACACCTCTGCCACAGCGTCACGCCATGCGTCATCTGCCATGCGTCACATCCCTGACACACGTTACAGTAGACTCGTACGAGAATCAATAAACCGATTCTGTCTTATGTTGAAAGTGTGGATTCGTGTGTGTGTGTGTGTGTGTGTGTGTGTGTGTCCCCCCCTACTGTCATTATCCCTTTCCTCCTCCTTCCGCTCCCCAGCTCCTTCTTTACCCTCTTACCTCCCTCTCTTGCCCTTTTCTTTCCTTTCTTCTCCCTCCTGTCCATCCTCCTCCTCTCCCCCCCTTCTCTTAAGTGGTTGTCCCTCCTTACCTCCCTCTCCCTCCTAAACTATTTCTTCCTTTCCTCCCTCTCTTCTCCCTATCTTCTTTCCTTCATCACCACCCTCCTTCTCTTCCTCCCTACCTCCATTACCCGCTAAGAATGTATCCCTTCTCAACCCCCCCTCTTCCTCCCTCCTCCTTCCTCCCGGAGTCTTTATCTTTCCTTCCTTTCCTCCTTCCATTTCTCCTCCCTATTAGCTATTCCTCCCACTTCCCTTCCCTCATCCCTCCTCCTGTCTCCCTCCTTATTATCTTCCTCACCTGTTCCATGCCCCTCCTTACCTGCTTCCTCTACTCCCCCGTCTTTATCTCGTCTTCCCTTCCTTTCATTACGCCTCCTTCCTCTTCCCTTTTCCTCTTGGTACTTACCGTCGTTTATCCTCCTCCTCTCCCCCTAAATCTTTATCTTTCCCCACTTCTTCCTATTCCTCCGCCAACCCACTTCTTTAACCATCCATCTTCCTCCTCCCTCTCTTCCTCCTCTTTGCTTCCTCCTCCTTCCTTCTCCACCTCCTCCTCCACCTCCTCCACTCCCACCAGACGTCCGCTAAGGTTCCGCTAAGGTACCTTGGGAGCCGCGCCACCCACCTATTACAGGTAACCGCTAGGGGTGAGTCCTCCCCTCCTCCCACCCTTCCTCCCACCTCCCCCCTCCTCCCACCTCCCCCTCCCACCTCCCTCCTCCCATCTCCCTCCCACCTCCTTCCTCCACCTCCCTCCCTCCAACATATGGGTCACTGGGCTACTCCTCACTCGATTTTTTTGTTTACACCGACAGGGAAAGTGACCCGTTGTTTACCTTCTGTTGTTGTTGTTTTGTTTGGGTTATTATTGATTTTTCTTTGTAAAAAAAAATTAAAGTTGTCTTATCTCTCTGTTTATCTATCTGTCTGTCTATTTTTCTTTATATCTGTCTATCATCTGTTCTATATAATCTGTCTATATGTCTCTTTTTATATACGATTCTAATCTACCTATTTGTTGTTGATCAATCTGTCTAACATATCTGTCTAATCTACCTGTCTATATCTATTTAATCTGTCTATTTCTATCTGTATGTTCATCTATTTGTCTATCTATATTCTAATTGTTGTCTCGTGTTAAGAATCACTCTATTACTGTCTAATCCTATCTATCTATCTATCTATCTATCTATCTATCTATCTATCTATCTATCTATCTATCTATCTATCTATCTATCTATCTATCTATGTTTGTGTTGTCTAAGGTCCTCACAGTCACAGTCATTAGGAACAACTGACGTGTAAACAAACAAACAGTCCCCGCGTGGGTCCTGGCCTGAGGCAACCACCTGGAAACTTATTAAAACCTCAAATGTGATGGAGGAGACCGCAGCCTTCCTCTCTCCCCCGCCTCCCTCCACGCACCCTCATTCCTTGTTCCTCCTTCAACACGCCTCCCTCCACGCGCTCTCATTCCTTGTTCCTCCTTCCACACGCCTTCCTCCACGCGCTCTCATTCCCTTGTTCCTCTTCCACACGCCTCCATCCATGCGTCCTGACTCCATTTTCCTCCTTCCACACGCGCCTTCCTCCACGCGCCCTCCTCCATGTGCCTCCCCCTACACGCCTCCCCTACACGCTTCCCCCACACGCTTCCCCTACACGCCTCTCCCACACGCCCCTCTCCCACACGCCTCCCCCACACGCCTCCACCAGTTCTCCCATACCTCTATCTTCACCTTCACGTCTACACATCCCCACCTCCACCACCCACCTCCACACCACCCACCTCCACACCACCCCACCTCCACCACCCACCTCCACACCACCCACCTCCACCACCCCCACCTCCACCACCCCACCTCCCACACCACCCCCACCTCCACATCACCCCCACACCTCCCACCACCCACCCCCCACCACCCCACCCCCATACCACCCCACCTCCACACCACCCCACCACCCCACAATGGTATACTTGGTCATGAAATCCGTATATAGACCGGAATTTACAGCACACACACACACACACACACACACACACACACACACACACACACACACACAGGCGAAGGTGATTAAACATATAAACACTGGTGAATGTATAAACAGTAGTGAACGCACAAACACCAGTGAACGCACAAACATCAGTCAATACACAAATGTTAATGAACACACAAACAAGAACTCACAAACACACTTCAGTATCAGTTCAGCTCAGTACAGGGTAAGTCATCCCTCGCTTATTCTCATCTTTCACCTTTGACCTCCTCGTGGTGGTGGGGGTGGGGTGGAGACGAGACACGAAAATATTGATGCAGTTTCGTTAAGTTTAGTGACTCTTAATAGTATCCGGGATGACTTTCTCACCGATTGACCAACACACACACACATACACACACACACACACACACACCAGTACGTACATGCTACACACCACTACTACCCACTACCGACACAAGACAACAAGACCTCCAGCAACGTCAGCTCAGAATTCACTAAATGCTGAGAGAATGTGGGCAGCTCACCACACACAGAGAATAATTCCACACATCTCTGGAAGTGACGTCAAAATCACGTATTAGTCCCCTATGTGGTAAATGCCGTGTACCGTATTCAGGGCGGGTCGGTGAACGTGGAATCCTCGTCAAACACACAGAATTAAGTATATTTACATAATTATTCACTATTTAAAGTTTTAACATATTCTCAATACTTCATTATGTGAGTTTTCTGATCTTTTATTTACTCTGAATTAAGACTGATTCTCCAAGGCAGCGGAAGTCTCGACTCGGTAACCAATCCGACTTGAGTCAACGAACGGATCATCGGATGTAAACAGATGCCAAGTTTCGGGATCAGTAATCCGGTCCCCCAGACTGTCGTAGTCAACACTGAATATTGGCAACGTACCAAGTATTATGACATGAAACACGTTCTTCTCTGTGACATGTTCCCTGATATTAAGAAGTTATTAAGTATGTGTATAAATATGGCTGGTGTGCTAGTTGTAACGTTAATATATTTTATAGTAAATTATTGATTCCTATTAACTGGTAAAACATCGGAGGTATACAGAGACGCAGCATTGTATTTGACGCTTAAAGACACCACTTCTGTAGAGGATACAAATCTTGACTTTGGTTCAGTTATTCTGTCTCTTGTCAGGTCAGGTTAGGTGGCGTTTGTGTAATGTGAGGAATGGGAGCTGTTACCAAGTGAAGTGTTTATATTATAGTGTTGTGGTATATCTACCTTGAGACACACATGCCCGTGTCTGTATCAAAAATTATTTATACACGTTGTTTCAGACCAAGTGTGTGTGTGTGTGTGTGTGTGTGTGTGTGTGTGTGTGTGATGTCACACACTAGTTAACTTTTTTGTTCCTCCTGTTTTTATATTGAAAGCTCTTGATAAATGACCTACTCCCTAGTGTCACCAGGTGTGGTATAAAAATTTATGTTCATTATGTATTTTCACTTCTTGGTTAATATTATATTTACGTAAACCGTTAGTTATTATTTTTATTATTGTTATTGTTATTATTATTATTAGTAGTAGTAGTAGTATTACACACATGCACAAACACGCACGCTAACGAGCGCGCGCTCAACTACACAAAACCTCCAACATTACTCAACACACAAGTGCGTAGAAAACGAGAAAAGTCTGAGTGAGGGTGGCGGGGGAGGAGGGGTTTCCTACGTCTGCGGCTCCTGAGGGTGCGGACGCGTGCCTTGCGGGACTCCACCCAGCCATTAAGTAAGCCGCTAATGGCACCGTTGTTTATGGTTGGTGACCGCAAGGTACCTGGGACGGCGGGAAGTGGGTCACTAGTGTCTGGGAGTGTGGGATATCCCAGGACCTGCTGGTGTGTGGGGGAGGGAAGAAGGAAATGGCGGTGGTGGGGGTAGATATTTTGTTGTTGTTGTTTGAATCTTAGATATTAACGTTGATAAAGGGAGACTGGTATATACTACGTTACAGCCCGTCGTTCGTGATCACAACTTATTACCGTCTTCCTGTGGTCCGTAGTGTGTGTGTGAGAACGGGGAGGTGTTGTCCAGAACCGCTGATGATCAGCCGTCTTGCGTGTTGTGCAGACAATACCGCCTTGACCTGAACCTTTGAATTTCAGATATTATTTGGGGACATCAACAGGTAAGGTCCTTAAGCACGTTCACCAATTTAGTTTTTACCTAACCTAAAAAAAAGAAAATGTAAGGAGGTCATTTTTTGCAGAGCTGTTGTTATCTCTCTACCCTAACTGGTGGTGTGAGAACAATTTATCTGGTTAAACACGGCTCGATAAAATCTTCGACAAAATCATCGTAATTATAGTAAGACTCTGCCTTCATCTCCAAGTATAGGGAAACATAGTCGTAGGTAGTCTTGAGATTTAGGTCCCAGTTCTGTCAGGGTTTGTGGTTATGGGATGGTTAGCAGAGGCTGTCAGTGAGTGTGAGGCTGTCAGTGAGGGCTGGATCAAGATGCATCAACATGGCGATGAAGGTCGTAATTGGGATTGTTCACGGTGTTGTTGGTAAGGCGGAGGGTGGGGACTGGCACATAAAAACTCAACAAATTAATAATAACCCAACAATTAACCTTTTGAGAGACGCAGATGTGTGTGAGTTATACTATGACATTAGGTATAGACGGAACCACAGTTACTTAGACTACACTGGAAAACATTTCTTCTTCAGGAACATACAGTAACGTTGACAGGTGCAGGGGCAGTAGATGAGCGCGTTGTACTACGTATTAAGAGTTAAGATTGATGGTTTTAACGCTACAGTGTCAGGAGAAAAACAAGTTACTGATGGAAAACACACTAAACGAGGTATAAAAATGTCATAAACACAGAGAACTTGGCAAGACAATGTGAGACGTGGCATTTGTGACTTAAGGAACACGAAGGCATAGATCATCTCTCACTGTTGATACGTTACCTACAGCCCAACACTCCTTCCTTTATGGTACTGATGTGTTTACTCTTGTTTACCTGTTGATACGTAATATACAGGTGATTTAGGTATCTATATGGGGGAAACCTGAAGTATTTTGTATCGTGGTCCTTTTGAATTGTTACCTTCCCTCTCCTTCCTCCTCTGTTTTGTCTCTTATTTTTCTGTGTTTTTTTTCTCTTTTTTCATCTCTTCTCATCCTCTTCCTCACTTCTATGCACTACAACCTCCCCATTCCCCTCTACCCCAGCCACCTTTCTGCTTTTCCCAGCCTTCTCCTCACCCAAGCTTCCCATCCAGTCGTCTCCTTACCCCATCCTTTCTCTACACACCCAAGCCTGCCCACCCCACCCACCACACCCAAGCCTCACCAACCCCCATACACCTCAGCCTCCCTTAACACCCTAACTTCCTCCTCAACCCCCCAGATTATCCCCCTACACTCCAGCCTACTCCCTACACCCCAGCCTACCCCCCTCCCCTACACTCAAGCCTCCAACGTCGGATATAAGGAGATACACCATCATGACTAATTTTTTTTTACTTTTCACGCCTGGAATAGTCTGAATGGAAAACCACCCAGTAATAGTCACCTGCCCGCACCTGTCACCTGATAATTAGTGGGTGCTCCTGAAGGTGTGGTGGTGGCGGTAACCTGAGAACTGACGTATTGTATTTTTTTCAACCTGGTTATTAATGGGTGAATTTGTTGAATTATTACGGTGTTTATGGGGTTATATATTTTTTGTTTGTTTGGGTAATTAAGAGAGGGATAAGTTGTTGGGTTGTTAAGGGGAGATTAGGTGAATTATCAAGGGAGGATAAATAATTAGTTTAGATTATTAGTGAGGATGATTGGTAAATTAGGGGTGCGGTGGCCGGGTGGATACAGAGCTCGTCTCCCGTCCTACAGTCCATTAGTTCGAGCTTGGAGCACCCCCCCACCCCACCCCTCCCTCTAGCCCACCTAACTGTATATATGTTAAAAAAAATAATAATAATTAAGTTTAAGGCGGTGGAGTGTACAGTAGCGTCCACATTGTTTCCTTAAGAGAGAAATATTAAGTAGATTATGAAGGGGGAAAATATTCAAATTATTAATGGAGGAAAATTATCTTGTCGGGTTAATTTGATGTAATATTAATAACAAAGAAAATATTTTGAATGGACAATTAAATGTGTATATGTATATTAAGTTTATAAAGTGAAGTGTTTTATAAGTAGATGACTGAAGGGAAAGGTTAATATACTGTTGAATGTGTAGGACTGTAGGTGTCTTTACTTACGAAAGGTTACTTATATTTTTTAAGTACTGTAAACACTTTATCTAACTAACGTATGCTGTGAAGTTTAGTGTATTTGCTTATTAATTTAGGTAATTATATGAGGATACAACTTATAATAGGAGTAGAGAGAGAGAGAGAGAGAGAGAGAGAGAGAGAGAGAGATGATTGGGCTGAGTGGTGTTTTGTGAATGGCAGTCACACCTTAGCCTCCTACACGCTCCTGCGGCTGATAAACACATGTAATTGTACCACACTACACATTGTAAGAGGGGGAGAGGGGGAGGAGGAGGAACACGGGGAGGAGGACGAAGAGGACGAGGAGGAGGAAGACGGGGAAGAGGAGGAGGAGGAGGAGGAAGCGGGGGAGAAGTAGGGAAGAGGAAGGAAAAGGGGTTAATAAAAGAGGGGGGGGAGGAGGGAAGATGAAGAGAAGGGGGTTGGTGGAGTGAGGGATGGATGGAGTTGGAGAAATGAAGTGGAAGAGGGTAAGAGGATAGGGAGGAAGGAAGAAAAGTAGGAGGTGAAGGAAGTTAGATAAGTAGGAAGGAAGGGAGGAAGGATGAAGAGGAGTAGGATGAGGTGGCGAAGGAGTTAAAAGAGAGGAAGTGGAGAGGGAGGGGATGATGATGAAAAATGTTCCAAGGATAACAGAGGAAAGAGATTAAAGATAATGAAGAGAGGGGGGAGTGAGTGAAGAGAAGGAGAGATAAAGTGAAGAGAAAGAGAGAGATAGTGAAGAGAAGGAGAGATAGTGAAGAGAAGGAGAGATAAAGTGAAGAGAAAGAGAGAGATAGTGAAGAGAAGGAGAGATAGAGAGGGAAGAGAAAGAGAGAGAGTAAAAAGAGAGAAAGGATTTAGAAATGAGAAAGCGAAGGAAAGGAGAGATAGAAGAGAAAGAGAGAGATAGGAAGAGTAGAAAGAGGAGAGGAGGAAAGAGGAGAGAGGTAAGAGAAGGAGAGAGAGAAAGGAAAATAAAAGGAGAGAGAGAGAGAGAGAGAGAGAGAGAGAGAGAGAGAGAGAGAGAGAGTGAGAGAGATTTCAACCATCTCAGTTCTATGAAGGACCACAGCTCTCCATAAACACTTGTATCATATCACAATGTTCAGTGGCTAACAGTGTGTCCTTTTATCAAGGTCTTATGGCTAGGTGTTGTTGGTTGGTGAGGCATTATGAGTTGTCCCCACACACCAAGGAAGTGAATAGTAAAGTCTGAAGAAGAACCAAAGAAAATTTAATTATCATCATCATCATCATCATCATCATCATCATCATCATCATCATCTTCTTCATGATGATGATGATGATGATGATTCTAACGTGAAAAAGTAAACAGTTCACGCAAATCGTTACCCAAGATTAAATTAGGTCAGGTTACACTGTTCACCCTAGTTCACTCTCACCCTAGGTCACTCACACCCTAGGTCACTCACACCCTAGGTCACTCACACCCTAGGTCACTCACACCCTAGTTCACTCACACCCTAGGTCACTCACACCCTAGGTCACACACACCCTAGGTCACACACACCTTAGGTAACTCTCACCCTAGGTCACTCACCCCCTAGGTCACACACACTTTAGGTCACTCACACCCTAGGTCACACACACTTTAGGTCACTCACACCTTAGGTCACTCACACCCTAGGTCACTCACACCCTAGGTCACTCACACCCTAGGTCACTCACACCTTAGGTCACTCACACCCTAGGTCACACACACTTTAGGTAACTCTCACCCTAGGTCACTCACCCTCGTCTAATGAACCTGTGGTAATGAGGTGTTTCACTGCATCATTACCACCACCTTCTGTTGAATAATCATCTCGATAATTTAGCCTCGAGAATCGGCACCACTTAGGGCTAATGTGTGATGTAATTGGGTTACTTTTTAACCCCCTACTTATGGGTGAGCCCTTAACCTGGTTTTGATGAGAGGAGAGAGGTGTGGATGTGTGTGGATGACTGGCTAGCTGGATGACTGGCTAGCTGGATGACTGAAATGAAGAGAAGAAAAATAGAGAAAATAGAGGGAGAGATAGTTGATATAGAGACAGTAAGAGACAGGATAGACAGAGAAAAGATAGAGATCGGCCTCGTTATCATGGCTTCCCTGACGAGATCGAGAGACCTTTATATGGCCTCTGTTGCGTGTGGACGAGGCACATATCTGATAAGTCTGTTCTAGCGTCATTTGAGCAGTATATTTAAATACCTATTCCAGCGAAGACGAACTTTGGAGACGTGTGTGTGTGTGTGTGTGTGTTGAGAGAGAGAGAGAGAGAGAGAGAGAGAGAGAGAGAGAGAGAGAGAGAGAGAGAGACTATTAAATTGTTCTCTCGTTCTTTTAAATCATTTTTGTAATAAATTCAATTGTGCAAAAACTAAAATATTTGTTTATCAATTTATATATATATTTTTTTTAATATATATATATATACAATAAATACGGTAGCTATAGGCTATGTTAGATTGACATAATGTAGAGCATTTTGGAGGTCAGTTTTACCATTAAACACTACAGCCCTATTATATTTTTGTAGGGTAAACCTCTAACAATTTCTGCTGGGTATTGTTGGAGAAACCTTCACCAGCTCTCTCTCTCTTTCCTCTTCTCTCCTCTTCTCTTTCTTTTTTCTTTTTTTTTTGTTTTAACCCGGGGACTATTGTGGAAGGGAGGAGAGGGGTGGAGAGGAATGGAGGTAGGAGAGAAAGAGAGGGGGAGTAGGAGAGAGAGAGGAAGGGAAGGCATCTTGCTTTTAAACATGACATGATTCTCACCACCTCTTCTGCTTAGACTAGGACAAAAACCGAATGATTCTTATTTCCTTTTTTTGCTGTACTGGGGAAAATATTACACGATTGTTACTTCATCATCTGTACTACCATTTAATTCTCATCTCTTCTTCTGGGGACAGGGCGGAGGCGGTATTTAATGTCCATAGAAAATTGCTGAGGAGTTGAAAAAAAAAATATAGCTTATGTAAAGTTTGTTACCATACTCATATTTTTTTTTGTTTAACGTTACCCAAACCCTTCGAGCATTACGTGATCTATTTTAAAACATCTATCATATTCTCTGAAGTCCTGATGTGATCAAAGCTTTGTAGTCGTAAAATAAACTATTTGTGTTTCGATTTACTGAATCTGCCCTCTCCCATCCAGTTCCTCCTAACCACTTCCCCGTTTCCCCCTCCACCTCCCCCTCTCCTCACGTCCCTTTCTCCCTCCTCCTCTTCCCCCCCTCCTCTCTCCTGTATTTCCAGCCAGTTCAGAGTTTGTTTATTGTTCAGTTTGTCACGCTTACCTCACTGTGTGGGGTGGCTGTACATTTGTTGGCTGGGAAAACCATATTGGGACGAGGAGAGACGTTTTCGATCTCTCTCTCTCTCTCTCTCTCTCTCTCTCATCAGGAATCATCTTGGATCGCCATATGCATTGGAATTATCATTTACTCGTTGTTTGGAATCACCATTGTGTCATCTTGGAATCACCAGTGAGTTATCAGGAATTATCACTTTTTATCTTCTAATAATCGCTGACTCTACAAATAATCACGTGGTTCATACCTTATGGGAGGTAGAAGGCAGCTACCAAACATTGAGGTACTGCCGCCTGGGAAGATATTGGAAGCATAATGTGTTGTCTAATGGTAGACCCTGCTGCCATATGGCATCACGAAAATTGTGGCCAAGTCCCAGGTTGCTGATCTGACTTTCTGCCTCATTTACACACAATTGCAGGGTCTCAATTGTTTCTCTCACCTAGACACACAACATAAATATATATCATTTCTCACACCTGATTTGTCTCTGCTTTTTCCTTATCTGCACTTATTTTTGGTTCAATTTTATCCCCCCCCCAGGCACTGATGCGGGCCAATGACCTGTGCTCGGGTGACTTAATCCCCCCCAAAAAATAATAATGAAAAAGACTTCCATCAATAATGCATCTTGTACAAACAGTAAAATGTGTTTGCTGTTCTCTTTTTTTCTTTGTTCTTAAGGTTCATTAAGAATATATTTCATCGTCTTTACTTTAAAAACCTACAGTATGTTATTTTTGGATGCGGCTTATCTTGGTGTTGCGTCATCCGGACTTCTTGATATCAGCGTTGAGTAATTTTTGTGTGTCGCTGAATCTAATGTGATGTAGCGTAGGCAGGTACGTGGCCAGCCACTCCGAGACGTGCAGGTTTAACACTCATGTCACTACCACCACTTCTCCAGCTCCTCCTCTTCCTTTCCCCCTCATCTTTCTCAGTTTCATGTTGTTGTTGTTCTTCTTCTTCTTCTACTTCATCTGATTTTTTTTTTACTTCTACATTATCTGTAATAATGGCCTCCAGCCTCCCCCAATAGCCATACCTTCGCCACCATTTCATTATCTTAATATTAAATATCCTAGTACATAAGTAGCTATCCTAGCTGTGTTGAGTTAGTTGAGCCGCAGATCTATGCGGCATTCAGTGACTGTAGCCTCACAGTCAATATCTGCAACTGTTGTCGGCTTTGGGGCCGATGCTCTCGTTCCCTTGAGGCAGAGCAAAGCCGACCTAAGGAGAGAGAAGGGCAGTCGACATCTCCTCCAGGCTGTAACATAACTTTTGGGCTGCTGCTTCTGTTCGGATATCACCTCCGCGAGTCGGGCGTAGAAGCATCTTGCACTTGATTCCATCCCACCAGAGGTTGTGAACACCAGGGGAGTGAAGCTGCCTTGATCAACGTTCTGAATTCTCTCCTCTATGCCCTTATTTTGTCGTTCTCGTTCCTCCTGTGTGCAGCATCGAGAGCTAAGTTACGGTGACATGCGGCCATGGGATAAAATGATCCTGATGTCGACGAAGGCTCGCTGTCCCCGCGTCCAGAATCCTCGAGCACTGCGTCAATACGGGCTTCGTTGGATGTGTTTGAAGTCCTGTGATGAAAATTCTCACCGTCCAGTGGAAGGAGGGTCGGTTCTACCCTGACATCATGACAGATTTCCTTCAACATATTTGCCGTGAGATCCCTTACTTCGTCATGCCTCATGTATACGAAGCCCCCTTTCTTGCATACCATGGCGGGTCGACGTCATAGGAAGAGACACACACGCATTGGGAGGGCAAACCTTTTCTTCTGCCTACCGTACTATTTCTACTACTACTTCTACTACTATTTCTACTAATACTTCTCTTCTACTACTACTTCTACTACTTCTACTATTACTTCTACTACGTCTACTACTACTACATATATTTCTTTCTCGTCTTCTTCCCTCTTTCTCCTCTGCTGTGGTTATACAGGTGTGTACTCTCAGCTGATTTAGGTTAAATTTCTTGGTTAAATGTGGTAAATACGCGTTGAAAGGAACACCTACCAGAGCTGCGGATTGGTGTCAGCTCTTGAGTGTCAGCCATAATTGTACGATAAAATTTTTCTTTGATTTACCTGATCATCCATAACTTAACACCTGCCTCCCCTAAATTTAATATAACATAACGAAACACCTGTTCACCTGAAATCTAATGTAATTAAACACATGTCTCACCTAGAATATAACTTGATGAAACCTAACCTAACCTAACCTTACCTAACCACACACATACACACACGCACAAACACACACACATACACACACACACACGCACAAACACACTCACAAACACACGCAAACACACACACACACACACACGCACACGCACACACACGCACACGCACACGCACGCAGACACCGTTTTTGAGACTAATACAAGAGTCACTAGAGAGGTTCTGTCTACCCCTGTATTTCAAACAGTGGCCGCAGCTTTGGTAAATGTGCATGGAAAAAACTGATCATCGAAGAGTCAAAGTGCCTCTGATACAAGACTGTGTGTGTGTGTGTGTGTGTGTGTGTGTGTGTGTGTGTGTGTGTGTGTGTGTGTCGTCGTATGGATTTTCAAGATCTGTTTTAAACCTTTGAATAGAACGACAGCTTATACAGACGGACATACAGACAGACGGACGGACATATAACTTCCCTTAAGAAATAGCGAGGGTTAAAAAAAAATAAAGCACACCATATCTAAACACAACCGGAACTTGTATCACCAGTCGAGGCAAAAAGTAATAATGGTAATAAAAAATAAAAAATAAATTGTCTTCTGCAGGATATCAAAAAGAGTTACCGTTCGTCTTATCTATGTCCCATTACAGCTTTTGTGTTCCGTTTTCCTTTTATTTTTTCATCTTTATATTTTTAACTCAATTTCCGAGATTTCGTTTCGTTTCCGGTGACATCACAACGCCTCCACCACCCCTCCCTCCACCACCACCACCACCCCTCCCTCCATGACTACCACCCCTCCTCCACCTCCCCACCCCTCCCTCCACCACCACCCCTACCTCCAACACCACCCCTCCCTCCACCGCCCACCACCTCCCTCCATCACCACCACCACCTAACCCCCTCCACCACCTCTCCCTCCACCACCACCCACCCTCCACCACCACCTCCACCACACCACCACCCACCTCCACCACTACCCCTCCCTCCAACACCACCACCACCCCCTCTAACACCCACCCCCCCCCATCACCACTCACCACCCCACCCTCCACCCTCCACCACCACCCCACCCTCCTCCACCACCTCCTCCATCACCACCACCACCCACCCTCCACCACCTCTCCCTCCACCACCACCACCCTCCACCACCACTCCCCCGCACCATCAATCCCTCCATGCTTCAAACTTGGTATGGGTTCTTTGGCAGGTATCATGTAGTGTTTTATTTAAGGTGGTGGAGGGGTGGTGGAGGTGTCTATTTTAGGTGGTGGAGGTAGTGTCTATTTGGTGGTGGAGGGAAGTAGTGTCTTATTTTAGGTGGTGGAGGAATTTTAGCTTATTTTTGTGGTAGTGATAAGGTGGTGGAGGGCATATTTAGGTGGTGGAGGAAGTAGTCTTTTATTTTAGGTGGTGGATGAAGTAGTGTCTTATTTTAGGTGGTGGAGGAAGTAGTGTCTTATTTTAGGTGGTGGAGGGAGTAGTGTCTTATTTTAGGTGGTGGGAAGTAGTGTCTTATTTTAGGTGGTGGAGGGAAGTAGTGTCTTATTTTAGGTGGTGGAGGGAAGTAGTGTCTTATTTTAGGTGGTGGAGGGGGAGTAGTGTCTTATTTTAGGTGGTGGAGGGGAGTAATGTCTTATTTTAGGTGGTGGAGGTAAATGTTGTGTACTAGTGACTTCCTGGGCAAAGGTCAAAGGTCATTGATCCTAGGGTTCTTGTACTATATATTCCGGCAGCGTTAAGTTCACTGGGTACAGTATTTCATTTTCGGTACCGCTGTAATGTGTATGTACTGTATGTATTGTTAACACCGTTCAATTTTTGTACCTATGGTTGTTTTTGTATTGTATTCTGTAGTTGTTTTAGTATTTACACTTGTTTTATACCTATAATTGTTTTTGAAATTGTAGTTGTTTGACCTATAATGGTTTTTGTACCTGTAGTTTTTTTTTTCTTCTTGTGTTGTGTGAAAATTCCTCGAGTAACATTAATTAATGGAGGTGCAGCATGATGCACCATCTCAGTCATAACACCATATAGCCCTGAGTGTGGAGGATGGCGTTATGCACCTCGTCCAACACACACACACACACACACACACACACATACTTACACACACACACACACACACACACACACACTCACTCACTCACTCACTCACTCACTCACTCACTCACTCACACATACACGCACACGACTATGATTCTGAGAGATTAGTACAATAGGTATTTGTCTTAATTAGCTGTGTGAGGGTAGAGACTTTAGCACTGTTCAGTTAGTTATGGGGGTGTTATCACGAGACTCTACAGTGGGTGTGATAGGTGGCGTGGGTGTAGATGGCGTGGGTGTGGTAGGTGGCGTGGGTGTGGTAGGTGCCGTGGATGTGATAGGTGGCGTGGGTGTGACAGGTATCATAGATTTGAGAAATGATGTGGAAGAAAAGATATATAGCATGGTGAAAAGGCGGGGTAGGCGTGGATGGCGTGGGGATAAATATTAGGAGGCGTGTATGGCGTATGAAGTCAGAAGGTGCGGGAGAAGTGTTGAAGGCGTGGGGAAAGTATCGGAGGTGCTGGGAAGGTGCTAGGAGGCGTGGGGAACATGTTAAGAGACGTGGCAGAAGTATGGGAGAAATGCTGGAAGCGTGAGAGATGCCAGGAGTCGTAGGGGAGATGCTAGGGGTCGTGGATAAGTGCTAGGAGGCGTGGGGAAAGTGCTAGGAGGCGTGGGGGAAAGTGATAGGAGGCGTGGAGAATGTAATAGGAGGCGTGATAGGAGGCGGGGAGAATGTAATAGGAGGCGTGGGGAAAGTGCTAGGAGGCGTGGGGGAAATGGTAGAAGCCTTAAGGGGTAGTGCACTGAGGCGTGGGAGATACATCGGAAGTGTTGGGGGGAAGGGAGTGTACGGAGGTGAAGAAGAAGTGCTAGGGTGAGAGAGGGAAGTTGTGCAGGTGTGGGGAGATGGTAGGAGGCGTGGGGGAGGTAGTAGGAGGCGTGGGGGAGGTAGTAGGAGGCGTGGGGAGGTGGTAGGGAGATGGGGTGGTAGGAGGTGGGGGAGGTAGGAGTGGGGGGAGATGGTAGGAGATGTGGGGTAGGTAGTTGGAGGTGTGGGACAAGGCGTGGGGGAGGTAGTAGGGAGGGGCGTGGGGGGAGGGGGGGGGAGGGGGGAGGTGGCAGGAGGCTTGATGGGTAAAGGTTGCAGTATCAAGCACTACCTAGGACACACGCCCGCCTCACTCACGTAATTGTCGCACTAGAACAAAAGAACAAGGGAGTGTGTTTATACTTGTACCTGGAAGGGGTGAGGAGCATGGGCTGGGAGGGGAGGAGAGTTTGAGGGGGGGGGGCAGGAGGAGGGGGGAGGGAAGAGGAAAGGATGCGGTGAGGAGGATGGGTTTGGGGAGGGAGGGAAGTTTGAAGGGGGGCAGAAGATGGGGAGGGAAAAGGAGGGAAGGATAAACTGAGGGAGGAGGAGGGAAGTTTGAAGGGGCAGGAGGAGGGGGGGTGAGGGTAGGGAGGGATAGGGAGAGGAGGGTGGGAAAGGAATTGGAGGTGGGGAGGAATGGAGGGGTAAGGCAGGTGGAAGGAGAATGGATACAGAGGAGAAGAGCAAGAGGATGAGAGAGAATGGCGGAGGAGGGAGGAGCTGAATAGGTGAAGTAAAGGAGAGGGGAAAAGAAGCAGGAGGAGGGAAAGGATGGATGGAACCTAAGGAAAATAGAGGGAGATGAGGAGAAGGAGGAATGATGGGGAAGGACGGAGGAAGGGAGGAGTGCCTGTGGGAAGAGGGAGTTTGTTGATAGTATGTGTGGAAGGGAGAGGTAAGGAAGGAGGGAGCGAAGGAGGAGGAAGAGAAGGGGTGCATGTCAGAGTGGAAGAGAGAGAGAGAGAGAGAGAGAGAGACAGAGAGAGAGAGTCAGGCAGTTAGGGAGTGACTATCAAGCAGGAAGGAAGGAAGGGAGAATGTTAGACAGGAAGAGAGACTGTCCGGCAGGGAGAGAGAGAGAGGGTGTCAAGAATGAAGGGAAGGAGGAAGGGAAAGGGGGTGGGGGTGGGGGGAGCTAGGTGCCAGGCATAGAAGTGGGGTAGGAAGGGTGTCACCAAGGGAGGAAGGGAGGGTGTCAGGAAGGGAGGGTGTCAGGAAGGGAGTGAGGATGAGTGGTGTGTCACAGTAGCGGGTATATGTGTTACTCCTCCCCTATACTTACCTTCACTTGTCACACACGGTCGCCTTCACCACTCTACCTCCCGCCATTCTTCCATATCTCTTCCTCCTCCATCATCATCGACATCCCTTCCCATTTCTCTGTGTCTACCCTCGCCTTATCCCTCTTCCCCCACATCTTTAGTACATTGCCCTCTTCCCTATTTCTTCCCATTTCTCCTTATTGTTTCTCCTGTATTTCGTATTTCTCCTTTCATCAAATTTTATTTAACACTTCATCATCACCATCTATTTGTTAGACCTTTCTCCCTGCACCCCACTCAGCCATCTCCAGCCCTCTCACTCTCTTCCACTATAATAATCATTGGTTAGTATCCCTCCCGACCATCATCCATCTATCTATGCCACTCATCCATCATCATCCCTCCCTCCTTCCCATCCATTCCTCCTTCTCCTGAATCCTTCACTTCAGTTCATAATCATACCCATAATCCCTATCCCTTATCCCCTCCTTGTGAGAGAAGTGAGGTGGGGAGGAGGAGGGGGAGGGGGGAATGGCAGTTGTTCATATGTCTCCCCCCCTCCTCCTCCTTCTCCATCTCCTCCTCCCCCCTCCAGGAAATCCGAAATCACCCCATGAAACTGACCATTGTCTAACCAAGGGACAGCCTTTTGTTAGCATACACACGACGCCTCCGAGACACCAGTAACCCAGACCACATAACGTGACTCTCCTTCCCCACCTTTGCCATCTCTCTCCCAAGATACTCTCAGAACTTCCCCTCACCCCATATCCCCCGTTAACACACTTTCTCATCACCCAACTTCACATCCCTCTCCATCCCCCATCACCACCTCCCATCACTCAACTCCCCCATCACGCCATCTTCAACATCTCCCATTACAGTACATCTCTAGATCTCATTCTCAGCTCCTCCTCCTCCCCACCACCACTGACTTCTACAGCACCTTCTGTCAGCCATCGTCATCTTCTTCCCTGAGTACCTCCCTCCCGCGCTTTCAATACCTGAGACACCTACCATGTCTATCTTCATTCACACGCCCTTACTGTCCCCAAACGTAACCCCCTCCTCCTTCCTACCTCTCCCTCCTCCTCCCCCACAGCCCACTTAATCCACACTCCTTTCTTCCCCCTCCCTGTCCTTCCAACACTTACCTCCTCCTTCCTACTCCTCCTTTTCCTACTATCACTCACCTCCTCCCCATCTCTCTTCCTCACCCCCTCCTCCTTCCCCTCCCTGTAACTTCATATTTCCACTCCCTCTTCCCCTCACCACCCTCCTCACGCCCGCCTCGCTACCTGGAGACGGGCGTGACGTCTCCTTCCTCCTCATGACTTCATGTTTTAGCTTCCTGTATTGATTTTACAATTTTGAACTTCCTGATGCAGGTTAAGCCGGATGCTGGCACGATATGGTCCTGTGCGATTGCAGAAATTGCACTGAGGTGGCGTCACTTTCCTGCCATTATGGACCTTGCTGCCGTAATGGTTGTGTAGTAGTCGTGGTGGTGGTTGTCGTGGTAGTCGTCGTGAGTGTTAGTCGTCGTGGGTTGTAATTGTCGTGATGCGGAAGTTGACGTGATGGTTGTCGTGGTGGTGGTCGTGATAGTCATGGCGGTGGTTGTCGTCGTTGGTGGTAGTCATCGTGGGTAGTAGTTGTGGTGGATATCGTGGTGTGGTAGTCATATGCGAGTATATCTTACCCACTATAGTCTCATCTCCTTTGGTACTATACAATAAAGGTTTCACACTTCACTCTATCTCACTCATGTGTTTCCTTTTCTCTCTCATATAGATTATTCTTAGCACATCTTTTTCAATGTTTCCTTTAACAGTGACGCCACCCCATATTTCTCACCTCTCACCCTCTGAGTGACGAAGGTTGCTTAGGTCTCTTGGGTAAGGAAGATGGTGCTCCTGGGACGGGGGTCGTTGGGGGGTGAGGAATGCCAAGTTGTTCAGGATGAGGAAGGCGTGGGTCTCCAAGATAAGGAAAGTGTTGACCTGTAGAGAGGAAGGCGTGGGGTCTCTAAGGATGACGAAAGCATGGGATCTCCGGGGTAAGGAAGGCGTAGGGTCTCCAAGGTGAGGAAGGCGGTGAGGAAGTCGGTGAGGAAGGCGCGAGTCTCCGGTTCCGCTGACACCCACATCTTAGGGACGCTTCGAGGACTCCTGAGAATGTGGGTTACTGGGCCTTTCTGCTCGCTTCACGCTCCCATGTCTTCCCTACTTACACACTTAAGAATTGGGCTAGTCTCTGCACGCACTCAAGATCTGGGCTAGTTTGCTCAGTTGGTTATAGTACTAACTTATGATATGAGTGAATCTTGATTTTTTTTTTATACTTAAACGAACTGAGTTGAATGTTTAAGGTGTTGTTTTAAAAGACAAACTGACAGACAGACAGACGATAAATATGGATAGGATATTGTCCAAGAAATTTCTTCTCATACCAAACTCAGAAAAAAAATTATTGATATGTGTTTCTGAAGTTTCCTACACACTGTACATGATACGAGGCAGGTAACACAGGTACCACCATCCAGGTAGCACAGGTACCGTCATCCAGGTAGCACAGGTACCGGCATCCAGATAATACAGGTACCGCCATTCAGGTAGCACAGGTACCACAGCCCCGGGGAAGTAATAGTAGCGTTACCTGCCATGTGTGTCGGACATAATCATGTAGTGATCCACGCCTGGCTGACCCTTGAACGATGTCATTGGTCCTCCCATATCTCACCTGCACCATGAAGGAACACACCAGGCGAGGGCGTGGGCGTACTTTTAGGGCGTGGAGGGGAGGGGGTGGATATTGGAGTTCTGGCGTGTAATTTTTGGGCGTAAGCGAGGGCATAGTTTTGTGCCGGCGTAGAGGGACAAAGAGTATAGGAGTGCGTGGGGGTCTATTTTTTTTTTTTTTAGAGGAAAGCATTTCACCGGTCATGTTAGATACTTGTACCAGGAGGAGGGGAGACAGGGGGGAAGAGAGGGGAAGATGAGGGGGAAAAGGGGAGGAGGGGAGGGAAAAGAGAGAGACTTACATTGGGATGAGGCTGAGAACATGTCATTCTTAGGGGAGAAATGGACGCCTGGCGATAGGTGAGTGCTGATACGCCTATTGTTTTAATTCTCTTACCCAACCCCCTCCCCCCCCTCCTTCCTCTCCCTTCTTCCTCCACCGGATGTGTAGAGACAGACGGAAGTTGCACCCACTGCTCCTCTCTGACTTCTCCCCACCTCCCACTCCTCTCTACCCACCTCTCCTACCACTCCCCCTCCCCCGACCATCATCACCCTCCAACTACATTCTACTGCAGATGTGAGCCTCCCACATGCCTCCTAACTCTCCTCCCCACCAACTTCCCCTCCCCACCAACCTCTCCTCCCCACCAACCTCTCCTCCCCACCAACCTCCCCTCCCTTACTCAATTCTTCATTCATCCCCGTCACCCTACTCATCAAGGCACACGCAATTCACTCACCTTTTACACGCAACTCACTCACCCTTTACACGCAACTCACTCACCCCTCACACGCAAATCACTCACCCTTTACACGCAACTCACTCAACCCGCACACGCAACTCACTCAACATTCTCTTCCTCAGACTATAGACTCAGAATTGATTTTTTTTGCCTTTGAGTTTATATCAACATTAAATGAAGTTGCTTGAAAAATACAATAATACTATTTTCTTAAGGTTATTTGTTTGCGTGTGTTTTTCTTATTGTTTGCGTTTAATTTGTTTGTGTGCTGGTTATTGTATCGTGCTGTCAAAAAGTTACGCTATAAATACAATACATGATACTTGTCTGAACGTATAGTATATTGGGCCGTAATGTAGATAATATTTATTGGATATACAAATACATTTTCTTGTTTAAATATAGTTACTCTTATATTTTTACAACACTAATATGACTGTGTGTCGTAAGTAGTTATTGTCGTCACGAATTTATCATGGACGACCATCATGGCAGATGAAGGTAACCAATAGGTAATGTTCTCATCTTCCTTCCTTTCCTCCTTCCATCCTTTCCCCCTTCCTCCTTCCTTTCTTTCCTCATTCCTTCCTTTCTTTTCCCGTTCCTTCCTTCCCTTTCTCATCATCTCGCTCTTCTTCTCTCCTCTCACCGTTGTTCTAATTTTATTGTTCCAGCTGTCTCCTCTCTTCCCTTCCCTCTTACCTCCTCTCTTCCCTCTTACCTTATCTCTCTCATGTGCCTGCCTTTCTCTAATTTTCATTCTTTCATCTCACCAGTTTCTTCCTGTCTTATCTTTTCCTCTCATCTCCTCCCTTCCTTCTCATCATACTTCTCATCTTTATTCCTTCCTCTTATATTCGTTCTCACTTTCTTGAGCTTCTTTCATATCTTTCCTCCCTCCTTCTCATCTTTCTTTCTTCCTTCCTCTTATCTTAATTCCTCTCTCCCTCTTATCTGTCCCTCCTCTTCATCTCCCTTTCCTTGTCATAACCTCTCCACCTAATGTCCTCTTCCCTCTCATCGCCCCCTTCTCTTTACCTCTCCATCTCCCAATACATCTTAATATCACCACCCACACTTATAACCCCTCTTCTTCACATCCTCTTCCCTCTCATCTACCTCCTATCCCCCTCTTCCCCACCCCCTTACCCTCTCCTTTCCTTCTCAGCTTGCCATCCCCATTTATTATACAACTACTGTGTGAGGTAGGCAGGGGTGTGGTGGTTCTCCCCAGGTGTGTGTGGGTGTGTGTAGGCGCCAGTGACCCACATCTAGCAAAGTAGAACACTGGGCGTCGTAGGGCGTCGCCAAGATAGGAACAAGTGTATGGAACAACCTTGGGAGGGGGAGCTGATCACGGCACGGTAAGGCACTCCTGCTGGTGGCTTGCCTTGGCTTACTTGGCTCCAGGGTGGTGGTGGCTGAAGTTGCTTTGCCTGTGGCTTGAAGGAAGCGAGGTGTGAGTGTGAGGGGGTTGGGGGCTTGGGTTCCTGAATCTCTGTTAGGGGGTAAGGCGTTGAGGTGTGGGTGGGTGTGGGTGAAGTTTACTATCATGTCCTGTGCCTCTCTCATACTAACACTTAGGCACTTGTATCACACTGAACGACCTTGTCCTGTAAACTTACGCCATACTATATAACAAGTCCCATACTTATTTTGTCTTGGTAATATATGTTTCATCATTTTTTATACATTGTACCTGCAGAGTCCTTATACTGGGTACCAAGGAGACAGACGATGACTCTGCCTTGGGATACTATAGTTCACTTCCAGAGGAGAGTTGGAGATGGCTGACGGGAGTGGTTTTATACAATTTAAACCGGCGAAATAATTTTATTGTATTTAGAATAGTTTTGTTTTGTTTGTAATTTTTTTAGATTAAGATCTTTTATCAGCCTTCGTTGGGGTGACTTGGGATAAGCTCAGATTATGATGGATTGTTTTCAATTATGTCGCATTTAATATTATGAAGTGTCACGTTCCGGTCGACTGCAGTAACTCGGTACGTTTAGTTCAGTCGTGTGAGGCAGTCTAGCATGGCTTGTTGTTATACTACTAATGTGTTCAGTAATTCTTGGGGACAGATTATACCCTATAGAGTTAAGTTGTTCTTGTGTTATAATCTTTACCTTTCATTTACTCACTGAATTATAGAACCATCAGATTAATTTCGTGTTTCATATTATTCCAAGAAACTTTAGTGCGTGTTAAGATGTAAATATAAAGTTATTTCTATGTGGTGATCGTATCTTAAAAGTGCTTTCTCAACTTTATGAAAATTCAGTTAAAATTTACTAAGTACAAGAATGGAATCTTTTGTAATGGATATATTATTTTGTTCTCTGATAGTCACAGCGACTATGAATTCAGTTAAAATATGATTCACAATTAACCAACAACAACAGAAGAACGCCTTAAACCTACCAAGTCACTTAAGTTATCATGTCCACTGAGTACTGCAGTCTGGAGCAGCTTCCTCCTCACAACCTGGTTTAGTTCAATCCCATTACACTACAGCGTCCGGTGCGATATATTACCTCCAACTCGATTCGACTAACTGAATCGAGTTGCTCAGAGAACAGATCGTGAAGACAGTCTTGAGGGATTTGGAGCGTTTCATTGTCGCCAGCTGGCTCGCTCGCCTTGTCTCTCTCTGACTGGCTCTAACACACAGTCTCTCCGACATTCAACTAAGAATTTGTAAGCTGGCCAGTTTACCTTCCTAACTCAGTGAGATTCTTAGAGACAGCTCATCCTCATTTGATTGTAATTTTGTGAGGTTTTTAACTTGTGACGTTTCCTTATTTTATCACCTTGGTTCTGTAAAAATAAAATATATATAATTCTTCCAGATTCGATTATTTAATGCTGTAAGATGCTGTATTCTGTCTGTATTCGACCTTGTGATTCTGTAAACTTTCTGTGCGTGGTTATTTATTTCACTATGAAGGGGATAGTTTTTAAGGTCTGGTGATGATTCGACATTTCATCATAGCAGCCTCCTCCGTCTCCTCCTCCACATGGTCAACTTCCCTCAGTATAATCCTATTATTTGCATTAAACTTCATTTCATAAGTTACAGCATGGTATTTATACACCATATGTTGGTGTGTCTCAGTTTACTTGTGTGTTTCTAAGGTGTATTCATAAAATATTATCATAACTGGTCCTGGACCTGCGCGGCATCTTGTAAAAGTTGTTTACCTGTGTGGAATATTTTCTCTTCGTACAAGTTTAAAAATGTCAATGGTCAGTGTACAAAGACTCGGTCAGGTATAGTTTCTTCAGGGTCATGGGTGTCATCATGAAGCTGGATAAATCATGATGAAACTAAAATGTGATAAAACTTAGGTAAGAATTTTCCTCAGTGACCTTGTATGACCTTTTTGGGGTGACCACAAGTCAAGGTTGAAGCAGCTCATTGCTTCTAATATTCTTTGATGTTTTATTAATTTAAATTGTCGACACATATGATAAGATTACCTGTTTATCTGGTGTTCATCGGGAATATATTTACAGGTGAACATATACAATAGCTCTCCCGGCTCTTGGTACTTTCCTTTGATCACAATTTCCTCTCACTTCACTCACCCTTCTCTCCCTCACCACTTACCTTATGACCCCAACACTTACTTCCTCCTCAGACTTGCCTCCTCCACATCGCCCCTCCTCATAACCAACACTCTCATTCCTCTCATCATCAGCACTGTCACATCTCACCATCCCCTCATATCCATCATATCGCCCTCTCATGATCACCATCACCGTACAATATTCCCTCATGATAATCATCACCATCTCATTTCTTCATGATCACATTCCCATCATCACCTCATTGTGCCCCTCACACTATGGCGTGATGGGAGTCTGCCTTCCCACATGATCACTCCCCCTCCTCATGGCGCCCCTCACACAGCAACCTGATAGAGGAATGTGCATCTTCCCTCATGATCACCACCCATCACCTCTTCTTCTCGACGTCTCTCACCACATAGGCACTTGGGAGTGAAGGCCGTCTTCTCCCATGAGGGGCCAGCGGTAGGCTCCTCCGTTCTGGGCTAATGCAGTTTGTGGTGGCCGACTTGGGCAAACTTTGATAAAGCAATTGGGTTATACATCGCCCCTCTGAAGCCGACCTCCTTACCTCTATCCTGCGCCGGGCTAGGTGCATCTACACTCCCACACTCCCACACTACCACACTACCCCACACTACCACACTACCCCACACTACCACACTACCCCACACACTACCACATCACACACACACACGAACCAAAAAAGAATGAATAGCATGAGTCAGGAACAAAATTATATAATTGTATGAACCAAAAAATAGAACTTCCGGAACCAGAAAAACAGATCTTCCGGCCGGAGGCAAAAAAAAGAGAGCGATCTTCCTGAACAAAAAAAAATACACTATTTATAAAAACAACTACAGTTCTTAAATGACAACTACAGTTCTTAAATGAGCACGTCCTCTTTTAGTTCCTTAAAAAAACAAAAAAAAGACTGCACGAGCCCCAAAAAAAAATCATTATACATAAAAAGTCCTCTGCACCCAAAAAGTACTACAAGTAAACAAAATTACTACCACACACCCAAAAAAGTACTATAAATGAGCCATAAAAGGTAATATACAACAGCCATACATGACGAGACACGAGCCAGAAAGGAAGTTGACAAGCCATAAAAAATGCTTAGGTGGGGTCCGTGAGGTAACATTGTCAATAGTGTCTGGACTATGTGGTGGCTCTCTCTCTTCGTTTACGTGTGTTTGTTTATATTATCATTCATTTACTCCTCTTTTTGTTTTTCTTTCTCACTTATATTCTTCTATGCTATATCCTCAGCCGTCTTCAACCACGCCCACTACTACCATCACCTTAACCACCACACTACTACCACCACCTTAATCACCACCCCGCTACCACCACCACCACCTTAACCAACACCCCGCTACTACCACCACCACCACCTTAACCCCTGCTACTACCACCACCTTAACCACCACCACCCCCACTACACACCACCTTAACCAACCACCCCGCTACTACCACCACCCTTAACCTACTACCACCACCTTAACCACCACCCCGCTACTACCACACTTAACCACACCACTACCACCACCACCTACCCTGCTACTACCACCACCTTAACCACCACCACTACCACCACCTTAACCACCACCCCTACACACCACCACCTTTACCACCACTACTACCACCACCTTAACCACCACCACCTACCACCACTAACCACCACCCCCTGCTACTACCACCACTTAACCACGCTATTACCACCACCCCGCTATTACCACCACCTTAACCACCACCCCCGCTACTACCACCACCTTAACCACCATCTTAACCACACCCTGACCTGCATATCCACCACTACCCCTATTAGCGCCACCTCTACCACCACCCTAGTGAGCATCTAATCTTCAACACCACCATCACCACCAACTACCACCATCAACAACTACCTTCACCACCATCAACAGCTACCCTCATCACAAACAACTACCATCACCACCACCACCAACTACCCTCACCACCACCACCAACTACCCTCACCACCACCAACTACCCTCACCACCACCAGTAACTACCCTCACCATCAACAACTAACTACCTTCACTACCACCCCCCCGGTCAGTACCCAGCGGTGGTCGTCACACTAAGAGCGGAAGTCTCACCAGTAATCCTATCAAAGTATTAACGTCTTCTTCCTCCCCCCTACCCCACACCCCTCCCTTACCCCCAACCCTCCCTCCCCACTCCCTTCCACCTAACCCCCTCCATCCCTCCCACCCTCAGGTGTTGTGGGCAGAGTACCCCGGGATCACCTGCCCTTACCCTAACTAGTTGTACCCTCCCTGGACCTGTGCATTACTCAGGAGGTCTGGTATTTCGCCTGTATATCACTTCAGTATTTTAAGTGATTGTTAGATATAGTGAACTTGAATATAATGTATGGTGCTCCTTTGCTTGTATAATGCAGGTATAGTGTTATGCAGGTATATACGGTCACGGATAAACGTAAGGATTATAAGCCAGTAGTATTAATGAAACAACTCACAGACCACACCTCACACCTCCCTCTTCACCTTCAACAATTACGAGTCACGGGACCTGATCTTACTTAGGGATGGCTGTTGATCTACCTGGATATTACCTGTTAATCAGTTGAGGTCAATCCGGGTATTATTTGGGTAATGATATTAACTGTAATTAGTAATCATCAATAGTTAAGGAGTATTAACCGATAAATATGTTTAAGGCAGTGTTTGTTTTTAACTTTAATTAACCACCTGAAGAGACGAGGAACAATAACCCAGGTAATAATTGTTGAGGTATTGTGTGCTGATTGTAATTAAGTACAGTATTATAATCAGGTAAGGAATATTGACCCTAATATGATTGTGTTTTAGAGGGATTGTTGACTCAGTTACCTGTGTAAATTACCTGTCCGACTCAACACTCTTTGGGCGTTTGTTGACAGTGGTGCAGGAGGCTGTGAACAACCACGCCCTGGGTCACCTTCCCACACCTCCCCTCCTCACACTCTTCCTCCTCCTCCTCGGTTTTCTCCTGCTCTTCCATTTCTACTCTTTCCTTCGCCATTTCTTCCCACTATTATCATTTCGTCCCTCTATTCCTTTATTCGTTCGCCATCTCAGCCACTTCTATTTATCGCCTTGTCACCTCTTCTTGCTGTCCCTCTACCCCTTCCTTCATGTGCATCTTCCAGTTCTCCAGCTTCCATACATTCATCTTCTTCCCATTTTATTTTTAAGTCTTTCCTCCTCATCCTCCTCCTCTTCTTCATCATCTCCCCTTTCCATCACCCTCTCCCCTTGCTTCCTCCATCGTCGTCCCTCTCCCCTACCCCCATCATCTCCCTTTCCCACCCTCCTTAAGTCCCTCCTCATCCTCGTTCCCTCTCCACCCCCCACCTCATCTTCCCCATCCGTCCTCGCCCTCCTCTCCCCTTTCCTCCTTTCCCCCTCCCTTCTCCCTCTCCCTGTCCTCCCCCCCTCCCCACTTCCGGTCACTGGTCAACTCAACACAAAAAATATTGAAGATCATTATAGCATCAAATTAGACACGTTAATGATGTGTTGACGTTACGAGTTGTTGATGAATGGGGGGAGGAGGGAGGGGAGGGGGCAGGTGTGAGGGGTATTATAGGGGGAAGGTAAAAGGGTGTTGGTATAGATAAAGGAAGGAGGATTTTGGGGGATGGGTAGAAGGAAGGAGGGAGGGAGGGAGGGATTAAGGGTATACAGTACAGAGTAGCCATCTCTCTCTCTCTCTCTCTCTCTCTCTCTCACATGATTATTTCACCGTTAAATTACCCTCCACGACCACCAACTCCAGAATAACTACCACGACCACCAACACCACATTAACCACCACTACCACCATCTATATCATTTCTGTTCATTATAGTTTGGTTTGTTTTCACTTCTCAGGAGGTCAAAATTACCTCAACATCTGGCAACATTTAGCGGCTACTTGTGGGTCATATATGTGATTAACTTATTGCTGGTCAACTCTGCCTTCCATTAAGATTTATGTCAATTAATAACATTCATAAAATATATATGTATTATACGATAAAAACATTGACGCAAAAGAGAAATTTCCGAATAGATATTAAAATCTCAGTCACTTTATATCTACATGATCCTGATTTAAGATTCAAATTATTCCCAGAAACTTCAAGATAATTTGGTTTTTATTTATACTCTTGTATTTTCTTTATCTTGATATGGTTATCATTCACATTATTAGCATTTCTTTGTATTTATTAATCTCGTTGTGTAGATTTGGTGTATATTACTGCATGATTATACTTTATAGTGTATAGCAGGTCATGTTACACGACTGCTATACTGTGTGGGGGGAGAAGCGGCGGGTCCTGTTGTTCGGCCGTGGTTCAATTAGCAACAGAGACCGACGTCGATTAAACCCGCCCTATTTGAGATGTCAGTTACAGCCATCCTTTATAATGAATACAATCACTATATACGCCATATACTATAATAAATACAGTCGCTATAATGCTCAGGAGTATACATTACCTTCCACCCTGATATAACATGATAGCCTTAATACTATCCCGAGTTTTTTTTTAGTAAAGAACATCATCAATAACAACATGCGTATACTGAACCATATATAAAGAACATATATGAACTAGTAATTTGGTGTGATATACAATTTAGTCTCTATACCAAATATCCTCTTGGGGAGTTTCTATAGAATACATATGAGGATAATTGAATGACCATATACTAGTGTGGTTTCGAGTTTATGTAGTATGTCAATGTTTAACTTGAATAGACGTATAATATAGGCTTATAATGTTCAGTTTTGACAGTGTTTGTATATGAGCGTAAACTTATGTAGGAATTTAAGGAACATGTAACATTTTCTCTCTCTCTCTCTCTCTCTCTCTCTCTCTCTCTCTCTCTCTCTCTCTCTCTCTCTCTCTCTCTCTCTCAACATCCATATACTACACAAAGTTATACAGGAAATTCATAAGGGACTATACATCATCCTTGCATCTCAAAATGATATATGCCGTAACCTGAATAGTCTCTAAGCTGTAGCCCTGTTGCTATAGGAGGAGATGAGGGCTGTAATTATAAGCTATAGGTCATCTAGGGGCGGTGAGATGATGGGGGGGAGGGGGGGGAAGGGAGTGATGCATTTAAATGAGGGGCTTTGAATAGTTCAGACTGAGAGAGGAGTGGACATCTATTGCCTAAGTGTGGCTGTGGTGATGTAACTTACTGTGAAGGAGGGAGAGAAGGGGGGAGGGAGAGAGGGTATTTGGGAGGGAGGGAGAGAGAGTATTTGGGAGGGAGGGAGAGAGGGTATTTGGGAGGGAGAGAAGGGGGGAGGGAGAGAGGGTATTTGGGAGGGAGAGAAGGAGGGAGAGAGGGAGGTGGAGGTGTGACATTGGAGGAGAAGAGGATGAGAGGTGTGAAGGAGAGTGAATGAGAGAAAGTGTAAGGGAGAGAAAGAGAGAGTGTAAGGGAGAGGAAGTGAGAGAGAGTGAGTGTTAGAGTGAATAAATGAAAGTCTGAGGTAGAGAATGAGAGGTGTAGGGGAGAATGAAAGAGAGAAAGTGGATAGAAGGAAAGAAAGAAGTAAAGGAAGGATTCAAGAGAGGAAGGAAGTGAGAAAAAATTTGAAAGAACAAGATGAAGAGAGGGAGAGAAATAGAGTGAGAAGACAGGAAGGAAGTGGCGAGGAAGAGAGAGTAAACATATGATCAGGAACAGTGTCCCTTCCCTCTTACCTCCCCTTACCTCCCCTTACCTCCCCTTACCTCAATACCTCTCCTCTTACTACATCCCTTATACTCCTTCCCAACCCTTTACCTCCCCTACCCATCTTCCCCCCCACTCCCCCATCTCCCCCTCCACCCCCCATCTACCCCCATCATCTCCCCCCATCCCCCCCATCTCCTCCCCCTCAATGAAAACAGGAAATCCGCATCTTAAATACGTCTTTTTAGTGTCACTTTTTGTATCTACTTCCGAATTAGACTTGGCTTTTAAAATGGGTTCTTCCTCGTCCCTTATTTAATTATGTCCTGAGTGGGGCGTTTACCTGGCCAGCCCGCTAATACGGTTTTTAATGCACCCTAACTTCCGGAGTCGTCAGCCACCCATCTACTATCATCTACCACCCAGGTATTATACCCTCCTACTACCACCTATCACCACTCCTACTATCACCGACTATCATCTTCCTTCTATCAACCATCACCACCCTTCTACTATTAATACTACCACCATCCACCACTTTCCTACTACTGCTACTACTACTACAACTACTACTACTACTTTTTTTTTTTAAACGTGGCCTCCAGCCTCCCCCAATAGCCACACCTTCGCCACCATTTATTTACCTTAATATTAACTATCCTAATACATAAGCAACTATCCTATCTGTGTTAAATTAGTTGAGCCGCAGATCGATGCGGCATTCGGTGACTGTAGCCTCATAGTCGATATCTGCAGCAGTTGACGGAGTAGGGGCAGAAGCTCTCGTTCCCCTGAGGCAGAGCAAAGCCGACCGAAGGAGAGAGAAGGACAGTCGACATCTCATCCAGGCTGTGACATAACTTCTGGGCTGCTGCTTCTGTTCGGAGATCAGCTCCGCGAGTCTGGCGTAGAAACATCTTGCGCTTGGGCCCATCCCACCAGAGGTTGTGAACACTAGCGGAGTGAAGCTGCCTTGATCGACATTTTGAATTCTCTCCCCATATGCCCTTCTCTTGTCGTTCTCGTTCCTCCTATGTGCAGCATCGAGAGCTAGGTTACGGTGACAAACGGCCATGGGATCAAAAATCCTGATGTCGAAGAAGGCTCGCTGTCCCCGCGTCCAGAATCCTCGAGCACTGACGTCCACACGGGCTTCGTTAGATGTGTTTGAAGTCCTGTGTTGGAGGATCTCGCCATCCAGTGGAAGGAGGGTCGGTTCTACCATGACGTCCCGGCAGGTTTCCTTCAACATATTTGCTGTGAGATCCCTTACCTCGTCATGCCTCATGCATATGAAGCCCCCCTTCTTGCAAACCATGGCGTGATCGCCATCATAGGAATAACCACACACGCATTGGGAGGGCAAACCATCTACTGGCCAACCGTACCTTAGAGCAATGGCATCTGTAAATTCTTGTTTGTTAAGGCTGAAACCATTTGCCCTTATCGGTAACGTAGTTAACCAGTTCGAGGCGCCCACCTCCTGCGCTATAGCTACTTTTTTTGTCAGATTTTCTGGAACCTGCAGCAATAATTGCTGCAACATGTCATTTTGGCAGTGCTGCCGATCTGTTGTAATGGATCTACGGATCTTATTAACTTCGCTGGTGTCCACTTCCCCTGTTGCATTCTGGGCTATTATGTGGTCAGTGAGGGCTGCCGTGAGCTTAAGTGAATTTTGATGTTCAGAGTCAGCAATCTCCTCTGGATTAGTTAGTCCCATCCCTCCCAGTCTTGGTGGAAGTGCAAGAAGTGTTCTTTCTACTGGGGTTAAGTCGTGGTGTTTCACTAGTTTGGGAATGAACTTGACACTGATTGCTTCTTCCAAAGGGTGGAGGAGGGGTCGGATCTCAGGGATGGTACGCATCAGGTAGTTCCAACGATGCTTGACTCCATGTGTGAATGCTGCAAAGGCCGCATGTGGCTCTGTGTTAGCAATCTCCGATAGAGCATGGATTTCGCTAACCCACTCGTTCACCTTTCCCCCTACGTACTGGGTCTTGAAGTCCGTAGTGCCAATTACTGCGCCTAGATGTCTTTGGCCGTCCTTAGTTATTTTGACCTCACTTTCGCCGAAAACCTCCACAGCCCGATCATAATGATCTGGCTTCACGATGAGGAAGGATTTGCTGGCGTTTGGGTGGTACCCTATTTGTGGACCTCGCGATGTTACCAGGTCCCACCACTTTTTGATGTCCTCCACTTTTCCTGCTCCTGTGAGGTCATCAGCATATGCCACTTGTTTGACCCCAGTTGTTTCATACTTTATTTCTTGTTGGAGCACTGATAGGCCTATTGCATACATTGCCATTGCAACGGGGTCTCCCTGTGTTGTTCCCTCGGTCGACTGTAGGATGGTATCACCTCGTAGAGCCTTGTTGTTTACTATGTAGAGGTCTGAAGGATTCCTATACGAATTTTCAACATACATCGCAAAGCTAGGACACTTGATCTTGATGTTGTGCAGTGCAGCCTTGCGGTTAAGTATGTTGAATGCGTTTGAAGCATCCACCAGGAGAACGGCCTCACAATCACGCTGCTCAAATATCAATCTCATGGCGTGAATGGCCGCCTCCCCACCAGCCTGGTGGCCAGCACACACTTGTAGGTTCCCTGCTGCTGCCCTGACATCATCCTTTACCACCTCCATTATACACTTTCCGATGATCCGCCTCAGCACTTCCCCCACCCCTATAGGTCTACATCCTGGTTTCTTTTCCAGAGGAATAAGGCGGCAGGCCGTCAGAGCCTGGAGGTGATGGCAGCAAGAGGATGCAAGCTTTCTTGCAAGGGTGGCAATGGCAGTGCAGAGATCGCTTGCTACAGGGCCAAACTTGTTTGTGCTGAGGATGACTCTCCAACCGTTTGCATCCAGACCTGAAGGGCCGGCTCCGCCTCGAGTCTTCAGTGCCTTTTTCCACACCATCTCTCCTGTTATTTTCTCGAACAGGACAGCGTTTGGTGGGATATAAGCACCCTGGAGCCTGATGCCTTCATCTTCGCTTGCAGGGGGATGTTTCTCTTTCAATAGTTTTAATGTCGCTCTGTTTATTGGCATCACTCCACCGGAGGATTCATGTGTGAGAGATCTTACCGCGAGAGACACTACTACTACTACTACTACTACTACTACTACTACTACTACTACTACTACTACTACTACTACTACTACTACTGCTACTACTACTACAACTACTACTACTACCACCACTTTTACCTACCTACCTACCGCCTACCATCACCCGCCTAAGGCCACTACCATCCACCCGCTACCACCACCACCAACCACCTAATACCACTACCACTACCACTACCACTAGCCTGGGGGGGACCTGGTGGTTGTAAGTCAGCCTTTATGATGCATTGTTACTGTGACTGACTGCGGTAGGTGATGGAGAGGGGGTGGTGGGTGAGGGTTGCAGGAAGGGAAGGTGGGTGAGGGTACAGGAAGGAGGTGGGTGAGGGTACAGGAAGGGGGAGGGTGGGTGAGGGTTTGCAGGTGGAAGGGGTGGGTGGTTGTGGGAAGGTAAATGTTGCGAGAGGGGAAGGCTAGTGGTGAGGGAGAGGGGTAAGGAGGTAGTTTCTAGGGGGTGGGGGGGTGGACGGGGGACAGGGAGGTTATATGGCGGGAGGTAGGTGGAAAGGGGAAGGGGAAAGGGGAAGAATATGTCTGTGGGGGGAGGAAAGTAGTGTTAGTGTGGTGGGAGGGACGTGGTGAGGGGGAAGCGGTGTGAGTGTGGTGAGAGGTGAGGGGGAGAGAGTGGCGAGAGGGAAAGTGAGAGGATGACCAAGCACATTCAACAGACAGAACTAATTACTATAAAAATTGATTGATCATTGTAGGATGTATTGATCAACTAACTTAGCAATGGATTGACTTATCACCTGTCTTTAAACTGTGAGTTGACTGTTCTACTGACTGGTTGATTAGAATCCTTGGGAGTGAATAATGTTGACTGGTTAGTGTATAAGACTGTGTTATTTATCAAGAATATCTCGACCTCTGACGGAGTTGTTCTTGCTCGTTGTGTTCATTGTTTATGTTATATACCATTGTTATTACTGTTCTTGTTCTATCTCTTATTATTGTGTTCATTTTGGTTTTTTCTTAGTTTGATAGCATTAGTTTTTCATTTATCCAACTTGATTGTTGTTGTTGTTGTTGTTGTTGTTGTTGTTGTTGTTGTTTTGTTGTTGTTGTTGTTGTTGTTGTTGTTTTGTTGTTGTTGTTGTTGTGTTATTTAATTTCCTCTGCTACTTCCTCCACCACATCCCCCTAATACTCCCTCCTCCCCCTCTTCCTGCTCTTCTCCTCCTCCCCTTCCTCCTCCTCTTCTCCTTTCATACCAACCCAGGCACTCCCTCCCCCCTCCAATCCCCTCCATTCCCTCCACCACTTCCTTCCTCTTCCTTTTCTATTTTCTCTTTTCACTTACTTCTTTACACAGTTATCCTCCACTCCTCTTCCTTCTTTTATCCCCTATTCCTCTATCACTCCTTGATTATCTCTTTCTCCTTCTTTACTCTTCTCTCCCACTCTGTTCCTCCTTTTCATTCTTTTATCTTGTCTTCACTTACAATTATTTTCCTCAATCAGTTATTTCCCGACTCTCTCCTCTCCTCCTACATCTTTCTCTTCTCTCTCCCTTCTCTTTCCCCCTCTCCTTCTCCCCTCTTCCTCCTCCTCAATCATAATTCTCACATCAATTTTTTATCACCCTACCTACACTTCCTTCCTTCTCCTTACCCTACACTGCAATTATCTCTCTCTCTCTCTCTCTCTCTCTCACATACTTTTTTACCTATTTCTGGCCACCATTGAAACTCATTGAGAGAGGGAAGATGAAAAATAGGTTGAAGGGAGGAAAAAGGGGGAAGGGAGGGAGGCAGGGAGGAGGGGGACAGGTAAAGGGAGAGAGGGAGGGAGGGAGGAAGGAAGGAAGGAAGGAGGGGAGGGGGGGTTCAGATGTATCCTCTTCTTTATCCTATTCCTCCTCTTGTTCCTCCTCTCGTGAATCCACCCCTGCGTCTCTACTTACACCAGCCGGCAGTTTATTAAGCCAGATATATATAATTTCCAATAGTCAATACACTCAACAATTGTCCTTCAGTTCATCTAGATATCAGTGCAAGATTCTTTTTTTTTTTTAAGCACTGTATCTCATCCCACTTCAATTCCGTCATTGGTTTTAAACGACCCCGGCCATCTAGTGCGATGAGATAATCCCCCTTTACCGGAACAGGATTATGGGCCGCCCACATCCACCACTCTGATCCCGGACGCCTGTGATCTCCTAAGTAATCTCTCTGCCCTTCACCCCACCCCCTCCTATTCCCCTCCCTTTCCATCCCTTCCCTCCCTTCCCTTCTTAACTTTCCCGCCTTACCCATCTCCTTTAACTACCCGTCCTTACCTATTACTCTTAGTCTTTTCTTCTTCCTCCTCCTCCTCTTTCTGCTCCTTTTTACCTCTTCACTTTTACTCCTTCTCTTTTATTCCCTTTCCTTCCCACCTTACCTTCTCATTCATTTACCTTTCTTTCTCTCTCTGCACCGCCCTTCCTCAACTAACCACCCCCCAGGCCCCCTCACCCCACAACATAGCCCCCCCCTCCCCACCCAAGCCTCGACTGGGATTGACCACGACAGAACGGATGTAACTTCCTACTCCCGAGATCCGAGCGGAAACAGTGCTGGGGAGATGGCGGGGAGATAGAGACCGTTCAAGAGACTCCTAGATACGTAGGGGGGAGGGGTGGGGTTGGGTAGATAGGTGGGGTGGTGTGGTGTGGCGGGGGGGGGGAATTGAAGCCAGCAAGGGTGGGTGAAGGTGGATGAAGGTGTGGAGTAAACAAGTGATGTGACGAACTCTCTAATAAACACAAGGTAAGAAGGAAGGAGAATAAGGAAGTACAGGAGGGATTGGAAGCCGTACTCCTGGGTGACTGAAGGCTGGACGCGGCTCTGTTGAACGCCGTCTGAAATGCGCTGTAATAATATGATGGCGTTGACGAGTAGTTAAAAAAATAATCATAAGTAAAATGAAAAATGATGAATGTTTGGTGAGATGCCTTCATACATACCGGTAAACTATATAATGACTGTATTTTTATAGTTCAGAAGACATAGAAGTTTAGTTATTAATGAGAGACAAAGATGACATCAGCTATAGTAAAAGTCATACACGCAGGATATACCAATTAGATAGATTTACTATTAATACGTAGATAAGAGTAAGACATGAAGTATTATTTATCCACTTAGGAAATACCATTAACACACAAATTAAAAGATATGTTGCGAGTGATGGTGTGGAGACAGGTTGGCGCGTCATGATTAGGGACGCAGCGACACATGGGAGGCGGAGGGACTCATGACGGACGGCCTGAGGTGCGTACTTACCTGAGAACTGAGACGTAATTTAAGTGACGGCTAGCGTGAATAATGAGTGTCATCTCCGACTTTAATTCACCCTCTCCAGCGCTGAAGTTCTCTTTTTTAACAAGTCAAAACCTGATTGTTTGTAATTGCATATAATTGTCTATGCATTTTATTGCCTTCTTTAATAAGACTTAAGGTAATAATTTGCACAATTTTGCACCCGGTTATTTCTGAAAATTATTATTATGATCTTTAATTCTGGAGTCACCAGTTGCTAATTGCCAGTTGTTTCATTATGTAGTACCCGTAAGTGTACCATTTATCCTGACAAACACTGTTTACATAGAGGAAATATATGAGTGGTGAGCAGTTGTACCTTCTTCTCCACGCTTGTTATGTTCTTCGTGTAGGAATTTGTAATTAATCATTGGCTGGGATGGATTACGATGAATTAGTGTTCACCTCTGGATGTATTCATCATACGTAACTCGTGTATATCGCTCCAGAGTTCCTACGGTAGTTACGTAACTCTATGATGAATGTGTAGATAAAAATTAGCCTTTTTTTTTAGGTTTGATCTTTTTTTCTTTTTTAGTTTTAATATTAATTCATATTTAGGAGACTGATGAGACATAAGAAAATATAAATTTTGTTGTGAGGAAGATGATGTAAACATGTACTGGTGTGCGAGATGTTCCTCTTTTCCTTTTTCTTGACTAAAAAAGATTAAATGGGTCTTAACTGCTCGTGTGTGGGTAGGTGTACTCGTATGTCCACGTGAGCTTGTTTTACCTTCCTTCACTTATTCTAGTATCCTTTCGTTAGTTTTCTACGAGTTTACCTTAAAATACACAGGTTGACATATCTCCTTTCTGTGGTCTAAGTGTTTGTGAGGCAGTGGGGCCTTTATGTACAGCTGGTGAGGCTATAATTATACTACTATAACTGCCTCATATACCCGACGTATATCACACACACACACACACACACTTTCCTCAGCTGGTATTCGACTCTCGCCCACTGTACGATCACAACTCCACCACCGTAATGTTATGTTTACTTCGTTTTATGATATCAAAAACTGCCTCACATTTATGGATTGCTTACGAAAATGTTTGTAAATTTTATGTAGTGGTTGATTTTGATGATCCATGTACTTACTATACGTGGTGTGTTGACGGTAACACCCCAGTATAATTGCTTGTTACCTGCCTCACCTTGATTTATTTATTAATTTAACATAAGTGTCTTCCTGCTGCAGTGAAGGGTGGTCGAGGCAGGTGTTGATCTCGTGGTTGTATGTACAGTATAATGGGTTACTCCACCACCTTGGCAGGATGCTGGTCGTCCACCCCAGGCGTCTTCCACCGTACTGTACACACATATTACTGAGCGTACAAAGAGGGGATGCAGTCCTTCC
This sequence comes from Homarus americanus, assembly GCF_018991925.1. NCBI lineage: Eukaryota > Metazoa > Arthropoda > Malacostraca > Decapoda > Nephropidae > Homarus > Homarus americanus. The sequence continues at coordinate 242,335 of NW_024718697.1, forward strand.
TACTTGTCGTGAATCGAACCCGAGCCTCCACGCTTGCGAGACGAACGCTTGGCCACTCGTATACAAAAATATTTATTTATGCGAATATTTATTCAGATTATTTGTCATTATATTTATTCATTTATTAGGTTTTAGTCTTATTTTTGTTTATTTATTTCGTGTTTTTATTGAAATTTGGTGTTTGTTACGTATGTCCAAACTATAAACAGTGACGTCATTCGAGGTATAATAATAATCCTTGTTATTATACAGCCAATAATAGGTATGTACTTGTAATAGGAACGTCGTCAAGTAAGAAGGAATTCATTACCTACACAAGTTAATGAACAAATATAGAAATCTGTTGAATGATATAAATATTATTGATACCTGAACCAACCTTAGTATAAGTGGTGATCGGCGTGAGTATATACTGATAGTTTAAAACAGTTTGAGTGAAAGTATTGATTAGGTGCAGTGAATACCAGCTCAGTGGAGTCTAAATTTTTTCATTGACTTGTGTTTAAAATCCTTCTAGCAAGTCATGCGAATTCTGGTCTAAAATTCTCTTCTCTCACTTTACAATAAGACAATAGTTACTTAATGATTTCTATACCATTTAGAAATTTGTCCCCAAATTATAAACTGTATCAAGTTTTATTCATACTATTTGACGAGTGATAGTAATATGGATGGAATTAGTTTATTATATAACGAATATCTATAAATATATTTACCTCTCCAAGATGTATCGAAAACATTATTGACTTGTAGGTGTCTCGGGTGGCTGTTGGACTCCGTGAAGCTGAGAAATACCAGGAAAGTTGTGTACACTGAGGATGACATCTGACCTCAAGGCTTACTCGTATTGTACTTTCCGGGCAGTCTATTGTTGGAATGAAAAAAATACACCTGGCATATCTCAAGAGTTACACTAGACCCACAAATTATATTAAGATAGTGAGCATATTTCTCCTACGTCTTGTGTATCAAATGCTATTACACTTTTAACGTCTGTGGAGGTGAAAGGGAGTTGGGTGTTGAGGGTGGGTGGCGGGACGAGAGAGGCGACTGACCAAGGCAGGAAAACACAAGTGATTTCAACGGCCGAGTAAGAAGTGAACCTATATTTTTTTTTATTCTTATTACTCTATTATCTAGGAATTATATTTTGGATGAAGGCTAAACAGTGGTTAGGTGTTCATACATACATACATACATACATACATACATACATACATACATACATACATATATACATACATCACCGACAATTGTAAAGTTAACTCATGAAAATGTCACCATCACTGACAAATAAAATATACAAAGTGTAGAATATAGAAACTCCTTGTATAAGTAAACACATTAACACTACACCTGGCTGTATTAATGAACTTTGTATATTTATATAACTTTAAGGAGGAGTTTTGTTGTTAATAGCTTGGCTTATGGTATAATACATTGTCTCATATTGGGTTTCTTTTTCTTTTCAGGTAAGATGATTATGACGTTAACAATAGAGGCTACAGCTGATGACAGTAAGACACAATTGAAGTTTATATGTATTTATCTGTCACTCAGTTCCACAGGGCACTACAATCTTTACTTATCACACACACACACACACACGCACACACACACACACATACACACACACATACACACACACACACACACACGACGGATGAGGAGTGTACAGCATCCACGTTCTGTCTTTCTCTCTATAGACATACATCGTAGGTGCCTTCCTCCACCCACCTACACTCTCTTCCACCCACCTACACCTCTTCCCACCCACCCACACCTCTTCCCACTCACTTAAACACCGTCCCACCCACTCACACCTCCTCCCACCCACCTACACTCTCCCACACACCCCCGTCCCACCCACCTACACCCACCTACACCTCCTCCCACCCACCTACACACCCCGTCCCACCCACCTACACCTCCTCCCACCCACAATTATACAAAACAAATTATCATAACTTATTCTTTCTCATCCACTGCTGTACTAAGAACACCCCGTCCGAATGTTATAAATTACACGGTCTACCGGACTACTTCTTGACACACTAACAAGGCAATTAGCGACGTCTGCTCTGAACGATCAACAATCATATGCCGTTAAGGGAAACTACTCCTAATTGGACACCTAACAAGCCCTGTTCCCTCGGGTTATAAATATTTGCACACATTAGCATTTAGTAATAGTTATTATTACGCGAATTATTACGTTTATTTCCCTTAAATGAGGAAGTTGTTGGGGGCAGCGGGTGATAACTGGACCATTGGGTGACAGTTGTGTTATTATTATTATTATTATTATTATTATTATTATTATTATTATTATTATTATTATTATTATTATTATTGCTTTTGTTGTCGAATTTGTTATAGTTGTTACAGTTTTTAATAATTGTTTTATTTGCTCAGTTAATAATTTTAAGAACTATATAAGTGTGCGTGTTTGCGTGTGCCCATATATGTATACATATGTAAATGATAATAACCAGTTGTCAACCGTGAATGGTAAAGAAGATTATACTAATGAGAGGTTATGGCAGCAGTGACGGATATTATAACCACGAGCTTCCACATACCAAAATAAATACACCAATGAACGGGCTGGTGGTTAGGGAAAGACCGTCAGCCGACCCCTTATTGGTTGAAGTTGTTGTATTAGTGAGAATAAATATTTACTGGATTCTGTTGATCTAGCCTCACACATTAGCCCCACCTAACTTAACTGCATCCCAGGTCAAGAAGGGTTCTGGTTATTTGCATCTCACTTCAACTTCACCTAACTTCATAATTACCGTAAGTCACAGTAAATGAAGTTTGGCGGCACTGTAACATAGAAAATACATCACTGAAGTTTCCTATGTTGCCCCTGTATGTTGCCTGTTTTTGTTCGTTTAATGCCTCCCCATGTTGCCTTGTTACCTATTTTTGTTCGTTTAATGCCTCATGTTGCCTCATAAAAGCTCCATCAGAAGGCAAGATCTTATCACTCACCAACAGCTGACTCACGGTCTTACTACTTCACCAACAGCTGACTGACGGTCTTAATACTTCACCAACAGCTGACTCACGGTCTTACTACTTCACCAACAGCTGACTGACGGTCTTAATACTTCACCAACAGCTGACTGACGGTCTTTCTACTTCACCAACAGCTGACTCACGGTCTTACTACTTCACCAACAGCTGACTGACGGTCTTAATACTTCACCAACAGCTGACTCACGGTCTTACTACTTCACCAACAGCTGACTCACGGTCTTAATACTTCACCAACAGCTGACTCACGGTCTTAATACTTCACCAACAGCAGCTGACTGACGGTCTTAATACTTCACCAACAGCTGACTGACGGTCTTAATACTTCACCAACAGCTGACTGACGGTCTTAATACTTCACCAACACATAAAAACCACAAACACAAAACTCACTCAGAACTTATTTTTATATCCGGGTCTTATGTTGATTCTGAATTAATGAGGAGAGTTACGGTGAAGAGTTACAGTGGAGAGTTACAGTGAAGAGTTACAGGGGAGAGTTACAGTGGAGAGCTACAGTGAAGAGTTACAGTGGAGAGTTACAGTGGAGAGCTACAGTGAAGAGTTACGGTGAAGAGTTACAGGGGAGAGTTACAATGGAGAGTTACAGTGAAGAGTTACAGTGAAGAGTGGCAAATATCTTCCGTCCTGTGTTTCTCAAGGGTTACAGAATTTCTCAGTACTATATACTTACTAAGACGTGATTTTTCTTACTCTATCTCACCATGGCTAGACTATTGTACCCTTGTTTGGTTCTCTGTTGTCGATTAGTTACTGGATAGATCTATTAATGGCGTCAAGATCCCCATTACTCGCCTTGATGTTATAGGCCTCGTCCACAGTCGATCCATCAGTGCTGTGCGTGTGTGTAAAGTTGTCACAAGTAGTGGTTATCCCATACACTGGTCACTAACACACACAGCGGTCAATTCGTGTCACCCAGCCTCAAGACCCAGCCATCACCGACACATCACATCACACACTTCAGTTCTTCAGGTGTTTTCCTCTAGTAACACCCCAGACTGTGTTGAAAGTAGTGCTGTGTGAAGCTTTAAAATGAAGGCCAATGGCTTTTTAATAACCAGATATTTTTACTTTGTTTTTTCTATTATTTTTCATTGTATTTTTTTTTATTCCGCTGTTGTAAAATGTGGGTTTTTTTTTTAGCTTAAGGTTTAAACGTATCTAATTGTTTTAATGTTCTGTACTGTATGAACGGGTTTGTACATATTTGAATAAGCAGCCATAATAACTTTTACTGATATAAAAAAAACCAAGAAAAAACACAATAATATCTCACATCAAATACAATAGGAATGATAATAACTAACTGACAAACCTGTCCCATCACTGCAACATTTTATAAAAGATAATAAACTGAAAAAAATATTATGATGTAGAGGTTGAGATAAGAGAACAGGTTTAAACCCTCGCTGGTATGTACTGTACGTTACGTTAAGACCGGGCTGATGATTTGTGTGTGTGTGTATGTGTGTGGGTGTGCGTGTGCGTGTGTGAGGACAAAGCGGTGTAAGACAGGTGAAGGATGCTGAAGGAAACTGCCATCATCGTCTCCTGCACCTGTTCAGGATCCTCGAGGAGTTCTGATACTTTAATTTATTTTTACCTTTAAGCGAGAGACGAGAGAACACACCTACCTGGTCAAGACATTACACTAAAATCAATATAATCTGAACATAACTTTAGTTTACTCTCACCACAACACACCAAGAATTGCTCCTGTTAGGTTCGTTTTAACACATTCCACCTTAATGGCCGGGAGGAAGTGAGAACGTAACGCGCGGCCATCTCTCACACCTGTCCCGGACCAAGATGTCGTATAGGTCCTCCCGCTACCCTACGACTTTTAACCTCCTATATTTCTCACGCCTCAAGGGAGAGATGCACGCGATAAGAGAATTCACAAACTCAGTATTAAATAAGTAAAATAGTTTGAGATCTTTTGGTGGTGTCTTTTTTTGGGGGGGGAGAGGTTGAGAAATGGTAACGTTGTGTAGAAGGAAAGAGTGGGATTAAGGAGGGATGGAACGGAAAAGAAGAAGAAACAGGTGAGAGGAGAAGATGAGGGGGGAAAGGAGAGAGGATACAAGGAGCCTGATGGAGGAGGATGTGAAGATGACCACGCCCACCTGTTGTAACGAACTGTGGGGGTGGGTAGAGGGAGGGAGAAGGAAAGGCGGTAAAGATGTCGGCAAGGGAGGGAGGGAAGGAGGAAAACAGTTAAGAAGGGAGGAAGTATCGGCCAAGGGGGAGGGACGCGGGCGGTTAGGAACGGAGAGGAAAAGGTGTTGGGAGGGAGTATTTCCAGTACACCATTTGTTTAGTTCAGTACATAGACGTTTATTAGGTACTAGATGCGATATGTGAATACAGCTTTAATATATCAGCTATCTTGCCGTCAGAGATAGTGTGTTTGGCCATTGCATATACAGTGTGCTTAGATATGTCCCTAAAAGGTTCTGTTTTTTTTTCTTACTTCCTGCCAGAGGTACTTATATCCTAACCTTAGTCTAGCAGTTACAACATCTTATAATCTAGTGATCTTGTGACTTGGTCCATATACATGTTTTAATTCTTATATCTCATCATGGTAAACAATGGATTGACTAGTTCCGGTTTGCACTTGTTTACTTTCTTCAAATTCATGAAGGAATTAGGGAGAAAGGGAAGGTAAGTTGGGAAGGAAGTAAGAGAGAGTGAATTAGGAAAGGAAGGAGAGAAGGGAAGGAAGAAAGCTTTGAAGGAAAAAGAAGTTTGAGAAGAGAAAGAATGGAAGAGGGAGGAAGTTGTAATGGAAGCGATAAAGATAGTAGGAAAGGGAGGAATTAAAGAAGGTGGAGAGTTGGTGATAAAGAGAGGAAGAAGCGAACGAAGAAGAAGATAGGGACAAGATAAAAAGAGAAAGGGAAGGAAGGAAGAGAGACGAACTTAATGGTAGATGAAATTTGGGAAGAATGGAGGCTACGCAAAGAATGGAATGATACAGTAACTAATAGGAACGTGATACAGAATGATGGGAAGGATGGAGAAAGAAAAAGGAAGAAATAAGAAGGAACATTATATAGAAATAAGGAAGGGGGCAAGAAACATAGAGACGTACAATGGAGAGAGAGAGAGAGAGAGAGAGAGAGAGAGAGACGTGATGCAGAAGGAAGAAGAGGAAGGAAGGAAAGAGAAGGAAGAAAAACGATAACGATTTCAATACCAGAGAGCTACTGACCGTGACAGGGAGGAAGGGGGTGAGGAGGAGACTTATATCCTCGTAACACCTGTGAAGACGACATCCCACCAGACTCACTCGTTTAAAAGTGTTCACAGTACAGTAACCTAAACTACAACATAATTAGTAAGAATCGTAAGTATTTTGAACTAGATAAAAAGTAATTATGGAAAATCTTAAGTTTTGTTCATTTAGCTTTAAAAAATATATATTAATATAGTAATAAAGAATAACTAAAATAATTGAATTCCGAGAAGGATGTGGAGGAAACAAGAGGAAGGAAATGATGAACATATATTTACAAAAATGTGTGGGAATATTATTGTTCTCGTAAGAGGTATTTCCCATCCTCTTCCCAGCATCTGTCCCCACCTGACGTATGGGTGTGTCTGTGTCTGTCTGTCTGTCTGTGTCTGTGGCTGTGTAGCTGACGATCAGGTGTCCTACTGTCCCTTAGTACCCTGTCCATCATACTGTCCCTTAGTACCCTGTCCATCCCTACTGTCCCTAGTCACCTGTCCATCCCTACTGTCCCTAGCACCCCTGTCTATCCTTACTGTCCCTTAGCAATCCTGTCCATCCCTACTGTCCCTTAGTACCTGTCCATCCATACTGTCCTTATACTTGTCCATCCATACGTCCATAGTGCCTGTCCATCCATACTGTCCCTAAATTCTGTCCATCCCTACTGTCCCTTAGTCCCTGTCTATCCTACTGTCCCACCTTCGTCCTTAGCCCTTCTATCCTACTGTCCCTTAGTACCCTGTCTATCCTGTCCTTATACCCTGTCCATCCCTACTGTCCTTAGTACCTGTCCATCCCTACTGTCCCTTAGTACCCTGTCCATCCCTACTGTCCCTTAGCCCCTGTCCATCCCTACGCCCTTGATCCCTGTCCATCTGTCATAGTACCCTGTCCATCCCTGTCCCTGTCCTGTCATCCCCTACTGTCATAGTACCTGTCCCATCCCTACTGTCCCTTAGTACCCTGTCCATCCTACTGTCCTAATTGCCTGATCCTACTGTCCCAATTCCATCCTTACTGTCATAGTCCCTGTCATCCTACATCATAGTACCTGTCCATCCCATACTGTCCTTAATTGCCCTGTCTCATCCTACTCCTCCCATTGCCCTGTCCATCCCTACTGTCCTTAGTACCTGTCCATCCCTACTGTCCCTTAGTCCCTGTCCATCCTCACTGTCCCTTAGTACCCTGTCCATCTACTGTCCCTAGTACCCTGTCCATCCCTACTGTCCCTTAGTACCTGTCATCCTTACTGTCCCTAGTACCCTGTCCATCCCTACTGTCCCTTAGTACCCTGTCCATCCCTCCTAGTACCCTGTCTATCCCTACTGTCCCTTAGTACCCTGTCCATCCTACTGTCCTTAGTACCTGTCCATCCTTACTGTCCTTAGCACCTGTCCATCCTACTGTCCCTTAGTACCTGTCTATCCCTGTCATAGTACCTGTCCATCCCCTACTGTCCTAGTACCCTGTCCATCCCTACTGTCATGTACCCTGTCCATCCCTACTGTCCTTAGTACCTGTCCATCCCTACTGTCCTTAGTACCCTGTCCATCCCTACTGTCCCTGATGCCTGTCCATCCCTACTGTCGCTAAGTATTTGACGGTAGAAAAATAACAATAATAATGATTTACGAATTATTACAAAGGGGAGCAACCGTTTGTAAAACTAACCTTGACTCTGTATGTTAAGTGACTTATAATTGCTGTGTATATGTACAATGGGAGGATGGTACGTTGTGTTATGGTGTGGTGGGTTATGGTGTGGTGGGTTATGGTACGGTGTGGTGTGTTATATGGTGTGGTTGGTTATGGTACGTTGTGGTGTGGTGGGTTATGGTACGTTGTGGTGTGGTGGGTTATGGTGTGGTGGGTTATGGTACGTTGTGGTGTGGTGGGTTATGGTACGTTTCTACTTCCCTGTTCGTGTTACTTCTCATTATTGTTCCTCTTATTTCCTCCTCCTCTTCCTCCTTCTCCGCTAACCATCACTAATACACTAATTAATGTATGAATTAATATATAAACTGAATACGCGTTATTTTACTTATGTAATTATTATAAAATTGTAGAAATATATAAATAAGATAAATCATTAAGTAATTAAATAAATAAGGATAATAATTAGGTAATAATAATAATATAAACAGCGTTAATGAAAATAGGGTAATGAGGGCAATGATAACGGTAATTATAAAAAGATAACATAGTGATATTAGAAACAATTTATTCATTACTAGATAACAAAAGACAAAGTCACCGTGTATACAATAACAAAGACACAAACACTCCCTCTCAAGATGTCTGCCTGGTCCTGTCACCTTACTGTCCCTCGTCCAAAACCACAACCCCACCTGTCACCACTATCTCTCACCCCCACTAACTGTCACCATCACTATACCACCACCACCACTACCTGTCACCACAACTACACCACTATTACATATCGCCACAACAACACAGTACCACATCACTACTACCACCACTACTACTACCACCTACCACCACCTACCACCACCACCTCCCTCCTTCTCCTCCCCATCACCACCACCCACCTGTCACACACTTGACAGAATGGGGTTAAATGGAAGATGGTGAGACCACTCCCAGGAGTTGCTTCTGCCTGGTCGGTTTATGGGGAGGGAGGATGGGTATGTGAGGGAGTAGGTGGGGGAGTGGAAAGAAGGGTAGGTAGGGGGGGTGGAAGGGCAAGTGGGGATGGAGGAAGGTAGTAGGGATGGAGAAGAGTAGGATGGAGGAGAGAAAGTGGGGTGGAGGAAAGAGTAGGGGATGAGGAAGGGTAGGTGGGGTGGAGGAAGGGTAGGTGGGGTGGAGGAAGGGGTGGTGGGGGGAGATGAGTGGGGGAAAGGGAAGTTAGATGAGGTAGGTGGAAGAAGTAGAAGGAGGTGTAGGGTTAGGGGTGAGGGGGAGTAGACTGGAAGGATGGGATTGAGTAGGATAGAAGTGTGTGTAGGTAGGATGGAAGGTTGTTTGGTGGGTGTGGTGGGTAGATAACCAGGATGAATCCGAAATATCTTATTCGAGGCAGCAAAAAATTAAAGTTATACATCCGGTGTTGTGATCGTGAGTCAGTGATCAGCAGCTGTTGTGGTTTGAAGGAGAATATGACGAGGGAAGAGTCACCAAGTGTCAACCTTCCTCACTACTATTACCCAACACTAATATATATATAATGTATGTGTGTGTGTGTAATGAGATGCCTTTGTTTTTTTTTCCGTGCAATAAACATAATTAATGATCTGTAGCGATGAGAGTCACTTTAGGTGAGTCATCCAAACCTAAAACAAAAGAGACGAGATAAATTCACCACAAATATTCACACGTACGGCAGCGAAGGTCCTCATGTGTCGTGTACTGTAACCATTACTGGGATAAATAAGTCGTGGGTTTATTCCTCAGTTGTCGGCAGTCGAAGGTCTCTCTTTATCGACACCAGCTGTTTTTGTCTCTGTCCGTCGAGTTATATTATGTGAGGAGGAAAATCAGCACACAAGATAAGATGGACTATTATGGCCTCTAGCGCCCCGGACACAGGGATCAGGTTCCCTTAGCACCGCCTTAGTCCCGTGTCATAATTGATAGCCATTGTAAAAAACGCCAGGTAATAATTTTGTAAGGGGGACTATTGTTTCAGGTAGGTGCAGAGTGTGCGCCTCATCCTCCTTCCCCTTGTGACGGTGTGACGGACGTGTGTGTGTGTGTGTGTGTGTGTGTGTGTGTAACAGAGTGTGGGGTGTAGGTGTGAGGGCTGGGGTGGGGTGGTGGCGTTCCTGTTGATGCTGTTATAACTGAGATTTGTTCCTCTTCATACTGTTGCTCTCTTCCTCTTCCTTGTGTACTTCCTCTCTTTCCCTCTCCTCTTTTTCATTGTTTTATTACGCCCACCCTCCCTCCCTCTCATTTTTTTCTTTCTTCCTCCTTTATCATCTCCACTTTCCCTGCCTCTTCCTCCTCCTCTACTACTACTACTCCTCCTCTCCTCCTCTTCCCCTGCTCTCCCTTTATTTTGAACTCCTCCCCCTCTTCCTCCTTCTCCTCCCCCTCCCTCCTCCCTCTCCTTCGCCTCTTCCCTCCTCCTCCTCCTCCTCCTCCTCCTCCCTCCTCCTCCTCCCTCCTCCTCCTCCTCCCCTCTCCCTACACTCCACCTCACCCATCATAACATAAAGGGGTCACCACCATGAGCTAGCCAGGTATATAACAAATAGTATTGTTTACCTGTTGAGGGTGTTATAATAGCCTGGGTTGTAATCATCACCCACTGTGTCAACTACCTAATTATTGCCACTGTAATACAAGTAATTATTGACTCAACTTTAACAGTGTCGCCATCAAAGCAGGACCATCACTTATACCACGTTCCTCCGTTTAGTTTGTTTACATGTGAATTAACCTTGTTTATATCATAGGCATTTTGACTTCACTCTTGACAATGGATCATTACTGTCTATCATTCTTAACACAGAGATACTCAGTTAGATTACTTGAGTTAGTAATACTGAATATATTTCCTTGTGCTTGTTATCTCTATCTTTTGTTCGGAGTGTAACCTTAATTATTTTTTGGGGGGATTAAATGAACTAATATTATTTTGTCATCATATGTTGTATAATGTGTTGTGTTGTCTTGACGGGGCCGGGGTGAGGCTCTTCATTCATTTTTTCTTTCATTTAACTACTTTCATCACTTCACTTTACATGAACTTTTTTAAACAAATATATCACAAAAGTCTACAGTGTGGCTATACAGTTACCGCCTATCTTGCTCTACCTGGCCACCAACACCGCCTCCATCCCTCTCTGTTAATTGATATTTACACTCATTGTTAAACAGTCGGTGTAATCTATAATTATCCCCTAATTTACGAGGTATTTTATAATCTCTTTCCTGTTTATTGGGTGAGATTTGTTCAGCTGTGGTATTGATATGTATATTCTAAATGCTGTTCAATTCTCTCTCTCAGTGGCCACTTTAATATAAATGTACCAAACCTTTTTTTTTCATTACTATTATCTTCTTAAGTAAATATATTATTACCTATATTTTCTTCACTATAACTTTGAAGGTGATCGATCCAGCGGTTACAGAAATTCTCCTTTAAATACTATTACAATTTTACCTATACTTTCTTTCTTTTCACACACAATTACGATGACATGGAACCAGTGCTCACCTTGGAACAAACATTGTAAAAGGCAGGTAACAGCCGAACTACCAGTTGCTGCCACCCTATTAAACTACCAATTTAACAAACAATTTAACTACCAAACTGCCTCCCACGACACAAAGGCCAGGAACTCCCAATTACCAGGTAGCAAACTTACAGATTCCCCCCCTCCTCCTCCTCCTCCTCCTCCTCCTCCTCCTCCTCCTCCTACTCCCCTCCTCCTCCTCTCACTTTACCTCCCTTCTCCCCTCCTCTTACCTTACCTCTTATCTCCCCCTCCTCCACTGCATCTCTTGCTTCCCCACCTTCCTCCCCTCCCTCCTGTTTCTTAGTCTTACACCCCTCCTTCTCGTACCCTTCCCCTCCTCCCCTTTCTCTTACTTCTCTCCCCTCTTCCTTATCCCTTCCCCTCTTCCCTTATCTCTTCTCCCTCTTCCCCCTTTCCCTTATCACTTTTTCTTTCCTTGCCTCGTCCCCCCTCTCCCCCCTTGCTTTCCCTCCTCCTTCCTTAACTTTTTTAAACAAGACTTAATGTCACCTCAAGTTATATCGGGCCAGAGGAGTGGCGTGGACGGGGAGGAGGAGTGAACAGGGGAGGGGAGGGGAGATAGCTACAGTAGCCAGACTTTTAGTAACAGTGAACAGACTTTATTAGCAGTTGCCAGTTAATGATTTTATCTTATATTTAAAATTGTCTTTTTTTTTTATAGTTTTGATATAAAAAGTAGTTCTGATTTTATTATAAATGGATGAAACTTAAAGAACAGATGTGGGACTTCCTCAAGGTTAGATTCATACAGCAACATACATATAGAGACTGACAGACAAACAGAGAGACAAGTAGACAGAGGCAAACATAAGTAGACAGGTAAACAAAACAGGTGCACCGTCACGATTAATGAACAGTACACGTAAACACCTTGACAGCTTAAATCATCACTCTGTACTTACCCAACCCCACTCCACACAATATACTCCCACCCCACCTATCCCCCATCCATCCCCACCCCACTTACCTCCTATCCTCACCTATTCACCTTACCTACCTCCTACCCTCACCTATCCCACCCCACATACCTCCTACCCTCACCTATCCACCTTACCTACCTCCTACCCTCACCTATCCCACCCCACATACCTCCTACCCTCACCTATCCACCTTACCTACCTCCTACCCTCACCTATCCACCTTACATACCTCCTTCCCTCACCATCCACCTTGCCCACCTCCTCACCTATCCCACCCCACATACCTCCTATCCTCACCTACCTCCACCTCACCTATCCACCTTACCTACCTCCTACCCTCACCTACCCCACCCCACGTACCTCCTATCCTCACCTATCCACCTTACCTACCTCCTACCCTCACCTACCCCACCCCACGTACCTCCTACTCCACCTACCCTTACCCCCACCTGCCCTTATCTACCCCCACTCCACCTAACTCCACCAATACATACTCCTACCCCTACCACCCATCCACTTACCCAGAAAACGCACAGCAATAAAACAACACGAAATTTCAGGAAACGCCTTACGAAAAACGTGAAGCGTATCGGCTGGTTTACACAATATATATATATAATTAAAGAAAAAGAAAGAGTGGAAGTGAAAATGAGAATGGCTTGGCTCAGAGTTTGTGTGACGCGGGAGAGGAATTTTTGACTCGTTAGCTGAGAGATTATGGGGTGGTGACCGAGCTTGTTCAGCCAAGATAAGTAAACTTTTTAAAGTTGAAGGGAGTAACGTCCCTGCTGTGTGCCTCCACTACTTTATATATATAATATACTCCCGAGCTTTATATAATATAACGAATTATGATATTCGCTTATATTATTATTTTTTTCTTTATTTTATCGTCGGGAGAGACACTGGCTGATCCAGGAAGCTAATTAACTCTTATGGATAATGATGTGGTATATTAGGAAAGTGGAATTAACTCTCTGGGGATAACGTTTGGCTAATTTACTTGATACTGGTGAAAGTTTTTACTGGGATACACAGTATTACGTCTTAATAAAGAAAATGGTATAGGATGTATGTATAATAATAATAATAATAATAATAATAATAATAATAATAATAATAAAAATAAATCTTCCTTCTAGCCTCCTTATTTTTGTTATATATTTAGATATTTATTTTATTTTATACTTCCAATCATTTAATTTATTCATTATAATTAAACAATGAAGGATGATGAACGGGGAATACAATAATGAATAAGGAGGTACAACGAATGAAAAAAAGCTAAGAAAGAGAAAGACACTCATAAAAATAATGAATTATAAACAGAAAGGATTAAAACAAACAATACAATAATGAATAATGATGAATAACAGATAAAGAAAGGTGAATAATAACGAGAAATACAATAATAATTAATGAAGGAGAAACAAACAGGAAGAATAAGAACTAAGAATATAAGAACAGATAATGAACGTTGGTAATTAGGAAGACAGGGAATATTTTTTTAAGGATAAGCAACAGGAAGAATTAAAATATAGAGTAAGATAATGAATAATAAAGGATAATTAAGGGGGAGGATAAAATTATCTTAACAGCAAGATAAAGTTTTTTCCTACCAGTTAAGAGACAATGTCAGATATCTTATGGTCTTGTGGTGAGTGATAGTGACAGCGTAGGTGTGGACACGGGTAGTTGACACGGGTAGTTGACACGGGTAATAGACACAGGGTAGTGCACACGAATAGTAGACATAGGTAATGGACACGGGTACTGAACACGGATAGTAGTTATAGGTAGTGGACATGGGTAGTGAACACGGATAGTAGCTATAGGTAGTGGACACGGGTAGTGGACACGGGTAGTGAACACGGATAGTAACAATGGGTAGTGAACACACGTAGTGGACACAGGTAGTGGACACGGGTAGTGAACACACGTAGTGGACACGGATAGTGGACACGGGTAGTGGACGAAGGTAGTGGACACAGATAGTAGACACGGGTAGTAAGATAAACGATGATAAAGCACAGTAGGAAATCAAACACAGAAGGACGTAATTACAAAGTGTGAGACAATAATGCTGGTTAATTAGACAAGAGTGGAGCTTGTTATCGTCTCCTGTGTGTGTGTGTGTGTGTGTGACAATTGGAAGAAAATGTTTATAGGCATTGTCGATGCGTCTTTACATTAAAATAATAATTAAATAACAAATAATGCCATCCTCAAGTTACTGTAAACATTATCTCAAACATTGATATCATTTTCTCATTTTTCTCATCTTCACACACACACACACACAGACACACACACACACACACACACACACACACACACACACACACACACACACACACACACACACACACACACATGGCAGCTATATAATATAACTAACCTAACAAAACAAAACCTAATCTAAACCTAACCTAACCTAACTATTACTTTCAAATCCTCAATAACTTGTAGGTGTAATTACTAATATTTACATTCCTTGATAATACCTGTGTTGTGCTCGCCTCTTGTACCTGCTGCTGGTGCCCGCTACTGGTGATGTGGTGGAACTGCGGCAAATGCTTGGGTTTGTTAATTTAGACTCTGATATTACTAAGGCGTGCTGGTCACTGTTGGTTATTCGTAGTGTAGCTCTTAATGATGATAATGATGATGATGATAATGATGATGATGATGATTATGGTGATGATGCTGTTGGTTTTATTTAGTCATCAATCTACCTGTTGGTGATGGTCATCACTCTGGGGAAGTTACAGGCGAGGAAGAACTGTGGTAGCGGTGCTTATGTTTACCTCGTAGTTGTGTTACCAAGTTTTCAGGTGATGACGATGACCGTAGTGATGCTGTTCTCTGCCAGGTTTATGCTATTTTCTCTCCTTCTACACGTGGCTGATGCTATTCCTTTGTATCTTGTGCTGCCTCTAGTGTCTGTCCTGCTGGTGGCGCCCCTTGAGGCACACTGGGCAGCTTAGCCCAGCGGGGACGTCCCCAGGCCTGACTTACATATATATCCAATTACCATTTTCTGAGTCGACGATGAGCAGGCTCTTGTGATTAAAGGAGGCGGGTAGCAATAACATAATAGCCGGGTGTCCACCTGTAAACCGTTTAGCTGGGTGCTGGCCGGTAGTTTGTGTCGTGGCTCTGGTTATTACGGCGGGGACCGCTCTCACGCTGTCAATACATTTCAATTACTGCTCGTACAGGAGGCTAAGGGGAATGGTGCAGGGGGTTAGAGAGAGGGGGAATCTACCTGTGTATCTGCTTGTATGCCTGCTTGCCTGCCTACTTGTCTCCCTGCTTGCCTGTTTGCTCTCCGTGCGTGTGGGTATTTTCCTGCCTGCCCGCTACTGTATTCCGTTAAGATTACGTCTCTGGCGCACCAATCCTGAGGAAGAGGATATCCTTTCATAATTAGTGAGGACTTCTCGTGGGGAGTGAGAGTGACTTGATAAGTGAATGATAATTACTTAGGAGATTGTCATATCAGCATGTGTTCCGCCGTGACACCTCTGTCGCAACCTTTACTGCGGTAAGTAGGTACAAGTTAACTAGTCTTCATTGTTTGTTATGTCTTCTCGTGTGTTATAGTTCATTAAAGACTCAGAAACTCGCCAGCCTTCATCACTCAGTACAGCTGTCAACATCACTCTCTGGACCAAGGGAACACCGGTAGTTACGTGTAAGTCTGTATGTATTAGCAAGTCAAGTTAGCTGTGTATTGTAGTAGAACAAATCAATTCCCATTGTGTATCACAGAAGCAGTCTCAGCACGGAATAGTTTCCAGGAGTCTGGTGTCATAAGTACATCAGTTGGAGGGCGGGAGATTGGTGGATATCCATCGCCAGTGTATACACCAACATACCCGGCGTCCCGTGATCGCCTCTATAGTGGGATATATCATCATTATAGACGTCTCCCCGAGGGAAGATAATCCTCATATCTATCTGTGTCGCTATATATATATACACACTGGTATATGTGCTCTACAGGCCAGATATGACACACAGTACCCTCGGCTACCTACGGCACTGCTATACGAAGTGTTGGTTTATCATGGGACGTTTCCAGAGTTATCTCCTCTCTCTCTCACCAAGCTTCACTCCATCTCTCGACTCCTGCTTCCAGAAGCTTCACTAATGTCACGTCTCGACTGCACTGTCAAACCTTGTTCTTAGTTCCACTTTTCAACTCCTGCACTTGAAGCTTCATTTCATCTCTCGATTTCTGCACCCCGAAGCTTCATGTAATCTCTTGACTCCTGATTAACGAAGCTTTATATCATCTCGACTCCAAGGTTCAGAAGCATCATTCAATCTGCAGGTTCCTACCTCACGAAGCCTCTCTGGTAGTGTTGCACTATCCTGGTGGCGGTGGAGGTGGCGGCGGCGGCTTGGGGAGGTAAGCAGCTTGTGTCCCCAACCACTCCCGGTGATGGCGGCCGCTCAACTTAGAACGCAGGATGATGGACGTCTCGAGGATTAGCATGTGGCCGAGATTGTCCCAGAACTGGAGAATAGGACGACCCAGGAGATGAGGATTATAATAATAGAGTTCAGCATCAGGAGGATATTACCCCGGAGTCCATATTCTCTCGCAGCCACGACTTAATCATATCAAAACTTACGAGGAATGTTGACAAATGCTTGAAGAAAAAAATAGAGTACAGTCGTTTTTTTAAGCTGTTTCCTGTTGTCTTGGCGTTTTGAGTAAGTCTTTAGGTTACAGCACTAATTAGGGCAGTTCCCTTGTTTGTAGATAATGACCATATAATTCAGAAACTAAAATTATATTGCGACAGACTCCAAGCTGAAAATATTAACAAAATCAAAGGAAAAATCGAATCTCTTGAAACGTCGTAACAATCGAAAAGCAAAGAAAGAAAGAAAGAAAGAAAGAAAGAAAGAAAACTCGATATCAAATCTTAATCAAGACCAACTGAGGAAATAATACCAATCGACACGGCTTATTTACTCTAATTATCTTATTACGGCAATCACCCAATTACTCCAATTACATGATTGCTCTGATTAATCACCAGGTCTCACCCATTTACCCCTCCACGAGTATCACCACCACCATCCTCCCCCCTCCCTTCCTCCATACCACCACCACCCACTTCCCCCACACCACCACCGTCCACCTTCCCCCACACCACCACCGTCACTGACTGAGTCTTAGGTGAAACGCTTCGCTGATTTCCCCGTCTAGATTTGAAGTAGGTGAAGCAATTACACACCGGCAGAGGTTTGATGTGGTTATTTTGCGCCACTGAGGTTTCTTGTAGTTATTTTGCGCCACTGAGGTTTGACAGAGAGGCGATTATGGCTTTTGCTGTTATGGTGGGTGGAACAAGCAAGTGGTAATTATTTAAGTGTTTGTTTACGTTGTAGTTTCTGCGCCCATGGTAAAAAAAAAAAAAAGAGTGTATGGGAGGGAACATAATGTATATACGTGTTAGTAGAGGTTCTTACTTATGTATTTACGGTTTATTAAGGTAGCGAGTGTCCTTGGTTTAATAATCTTCAGTATATGACGATGTGAGACCGTATCCGGATCTGTAGCAGCAGCGTCCGTACATAAAAGCTGCCCTTAAGCAAATACCATCTCTAGACAAACACCGCCGTCCGTAAACAAACATCGTCCTTAGACAAACACCGTACTTAGACAAACACCGTACTTCGACAAACACCATACTTCGACAAACACCGTACTTCGACAAACACCGTACTTCGACAAACACCGTACTTCGACAAACACCGTACTTCGACAAACACCGTACTTAGACAAACACCGTACTTAGACAAACACCGTACTTAGACAAACACCGTACTTAGACAAACACCGTACTTAGACAAACACCGTACTTAGACAAACACCGTACTTAGACAAACACCATGCTTAAACAAAATTATGCTTAAAACAAACACCGTTTAGACAAAACACCATGCTTAGACAAACACCATGCTTAGACACGTAAACACCGTACTTAAACAAACACTGTACTTAGACAAACACTGTACTTAGACAAACACCATGCTTAGACAAACACCGCAATTTAGACAAACACTACGCTTAGACAAACACTGTACTTAGACAAACACCGTACTTCGACAAACACCGTAATTTAGACAAACATCGTCCTAGACAAAAACCGTACTTAGACAAACAAACACCGTACTTAAAACAAACACCGTACTTTGACAAACACCGTACTTAGACAAACACCGTACTTAGACAAACACCATGCTTAGGACAACACCATGCTTAGACAAACACTGTACTTAGACAAACACTCATGCTTAGACAAACACCATGCTTAGACAAACACTGCACTTAAACAAACACCGTACTTAGACAAACACCGTACTTTGTAATAAACACCGTACTTAGACAAACACCGTACTTAGACAAACACCATGCTTAGACAAACACCGCACTTAGACAAACAATTCATGCTTAGACAAACACCGTACTTAGACAAACACCATGCTTAGACAAACACCGTACTTTAGACAAAGTACTATGCTTAGACAAACACCGTACTTAGACAACACCGTAATTTAGACAAACACTACAAGTTTATAGGACAAATTGCACTTAGACAAACACTGCAATTTAGACAAACACTCATGCATAGACAAACACTGCAATTTAGACAAACACCGTAATTAAAACAAACACTGCACTTAGACAAACACCGTACTTAGACAAACACTGTACTTAGGACAAACACTGCCTAGGACAAACACCGTAATTTAGACAAACACTGCATTTTAGACAAACACCGTACTTGGGACAAACACCGTACTTAGACAAAAACCGTACTTCGACAAACACCGTACTTAGACAAACACCGTACTTAGACAAACACTGCATTCTAAAACAAACACCGTACTTAGACAAACACTCACTTAGACAAACACTGCATTCCTAGACAAACACTATAAGCAGACAAACACTGCACTTTAGACAAACACTGCACTTAGACAAACACTGTACTTAGACAAACACTATGCTTAGACAAAACATCTGCATTTCTAGACAAACACCGTACTTAGACAAACATCATGTCTTAGACAAACACTGTACTTTAGACAAACACTGCACTTAGACAAACACCATGCATAGACAAACACTGTACTTTCTAGGACAAACATCATGCTTTTAGACAAACACTGCATTTAGACAAACACTGCATTCTAGACAAACACTAAAGTTTAGACAAAACACTGCATTTAGACAAACACCGTACTTAGACAAACACTGCACTTAGATGAACACTATGCTTGCCCTTGCCGCGGACAAGCGATGTTGGGGAAGATGCACATATCTGCAATCCTGGCCTAGGTAGGTACAAGGGTGAGGGATGGGCCCCAGCTGCATGTGGGGCACAGCTGGTGTGGTGGTGGTGGTGAGCTGTGGTGGTGGTGGTGAGGTGGTGCCAGGATGGTGGTGGTATTGTGGGTAGTGGTGGCGGCGGTAGAGTTGTGGTAGAGTTGTGGTGTGATAAGTGGTGGTAATGGAGCTGTGGTGGTGGAGTTGTGTGTGGTGGTAAAATTGTGGTGGTGGTGGCAGGAGTTGGGGGTGGAGTTGCAGGGGTGGAGTTGTGGTGGTGGTAAAATTGTGGTGGTGGTAAGGTGGTGGAGTTGTGGTGGTGGTGGAGTGCCAGGTGGTGGTGGAGTTGTGGTGGTGGGTGGAGCTGTGGTGGAGTTGTGGTGGTGGAGTTGTGGCAGGTGGTGGTGGAGTTGTCGTGGTGGTGAGCTGTGTGGGGTGGAGTTGTGGTGAGCTGTGGTGGTGGAGCGGAGGAGTTGTGGTGGTGGAGTTGTGGTGGCTGTGAGTTGTGGTGGTGGAGTGCTGTGTGGTGGTGGTGGAGTTGTGGTGGTGTGACGGTGGTGGAGTTGTGGTAGTGGAGTTGTGGTAGTAGAGTTGTGGTGGAGTTGTGGTGGTGGAGTTGTGGTGGTAGGAGATGTGATGGAGTTGTGGTGGAGTTGTGGTGATGGTGGGGTGGTGGTGGTGATGGTGTTGGTGGAGGTGTGGTACTAGTGGTGGAGTTGTGGTAGTGGTGGTGATGGGTGGTAATTACGGAGGGTGGTGATAGTGTATAGTAATGAGACGATCTATTGGGAAACTTTTCTGAGTTTGGGCTTCACGAACTTTTTTTCCGGGTTATTATGATGGGGAAATCAGTGTTTAGGCCTGGAATGAACTCAGGGGAGAAGGTGATTGATCTGGACTAAGAAGGGGGGGAGAACGTTCCGAACCTTGGGGAAACTCTTGTATTAATAAATAGTAGTGTGTGTGTGTGTGTGTGTGTGTGTGTGTGTGTGTGTGTGACCATCCACAGGCACACAGATGAGTTAAGTTGGATTGTATAGTTAAAGAGATTACCTGTAACACCTCTTACCTCTGTCACTACTGGATAAGGTAATTTGATGAGTGAGGATGAAAGTGAGTGGTAGGGGGAGTGGGAGGATTATGTTGTTGTGGATGACCTGGATGTAACAAAACAGTAATTACAGGGTTGGAGGCGGTCGAGGGTTTCAGCTGGATGATCCAAGGATGATTGTTACCCTCAGTCAAGCTTTTTCTATTGACATTATGAGGCCGAACGAGTGAAGAGAAGGTAGATACGAGGTTTAATTGATTTATGAAAACAAATAAACTGGATGTGGTAGTTAAATACCTTCCTTTCTCCTTCTCGTCCACTCCCACTCCTCCTCCTCCTTCCCATCCTTACCTCCTCTCTCCCTCACTCCCTCCTAACCTCCTTTCGCTCTCTCCCTCCCACCCTCCCTCCCTACTTCTCACCCATCATTAGGTTAGGAGGTAAGCTTAGTCGGGCTACTAAGTACACACACACACACACACACACACACACACACACACACACACACACTCACACACACACTTATACTTATCATGTTATTCTGTATGCAAATTAATCGTGGTGGAGGCAAGCGAGAGCGTGAGTGACAGACAGCGTCGACAGACTTTTGACGTCTCAAGTGGTGCTGGGTGGCGGTGCTCAAGTAGTGTCTTTACCGTGTCTTGGCTTGACATCTCCAGGTGGTGAATGATGGATGACCCGTGATGCTGCCCCTCCCCCCCTTCACGCATGCACACTCACGTTCTCCTCCTCCTCATCTTACCTCCTTCTCCTCTTCCTTTCTCTTCCCTCTCCTACTTTCTCCTCTTGCTTTCTTCTTCTCCTTTCTCCTCCTCCTCCTCCTCATCGTCATTTCTCTATACTATTTTCCTTCCCTTTCCTTCTTCACCTCCCAGTTCTTCTCCTCTTCCTTACTCTTCCACCTCATCCTCCTCCTATTCCTCTCCTCCTACTCTCCACCTCTCCCTTCTCGTCTATTAATGGCGTCTATTGTCGGAGCTTCAAGGCAGGTAAATACTTCATGCCTTGGTGATGTAGTTGGATTGAAGGTCCCGCCACTTACTGTGTAGTCACTCGTCTTAATGTATACATGATCGGGTTTGATTTCGTGGTATTGAAGTTTTCTCCCGTGTGAATGTTTTCTTGGTCTAATTTCTTTTATTGTCACTTTGAGTCTGTCTGTCTTCTTGTTCTTCTTGTTCTTCTTGTTCTTGTTCTTCTTGTTCTTGTTCTTTTTGTTGTTCTTCTTGTTCTTCTTCGTCGTGGTGAAGGTCTTTTTTTTTTAATGAAATTGTGGTTCTATATTTGTGTTTTGTTTAGTTGTGAAATTTGTCATTCGGTTGATGGTGGTGGTGATGACTTATAGTGATGGTGTTGATGGTGAGTGATAGTGATGGCAATAGTGTCGGTGACAGAGTTAAGGTTGATGATGATGATGATGATGACACATTTGTGGAAATTTCATGATGATAATAATGGTGATTAGGACGAGGATGATGGTAATAATTATATATTAATTCTTTTGAGTGTAATGATGAGTATCGCTGACTGAAGTAACAATACACTGAGGTACACTAGTTCTGTTAGTTCCTCCTTTGGCCCTGTGTGTGTGTGTGTGTGTGTGTGTGAGTGTATGTGTACTACAGAGCATTTCAGCAAGGTAACAGTGCAAAAAGGTAAGATTGACTGGGAGTGAATACACTGGTTGATTACAAGTTATTGATAATTTTTACAATGGTTGGGACTGGGCTGTTCTTATAGCGATCAGTACGTGCTCGTATGGGTTGGATGCGGTTGTGG